>NW_009912248.1:0-68391 GCF_000696875.1 Nestor notabilis
GCGGGGTTTACGCACCGAGAGACCTTCCTGAGCAACGAATGAGAGAAGAAACGCCGGAGTAGAGTGTTGCTCAGCAGGGCGGTTATGTTTAAACCCTCTATTCATGCATGCAGCGTTTCCAGAAGACTGTGTTTATTTTTAGAGAAGATTTTATAATCACGTAGTCTTCTAAACTGGTGCTTTTAAAGCACCATTCCATTTTAAATACACTCTGAAATGTAGTGCTGCTAGAAGCGGGCTTCGTACAAAGAAGCATCTTTGGGAAGAATAGCCTGTGACCACGTACCTAATGTGGCTACTATAATGTTGACATACAAATAATCACTTTCCTCATTTCTTAGCATCTTTAACGTTCCCTTAATACGCGTTTGTGTGTTATTTAGGAGCATGCGCAGTTCAACATCCCAAAGTAAAAACGTGTTCTAGTCAATGCTGTTCGCTACAGATCTCCAGGGTCTAGAGGGAGTCAGCAAGCAGGCCCAACGCACCCCAGGTCAGGGCTGGGTGCCCCTCTCAGCTCGGAAGCGCTGTGTGCCGCTGCCACGGCTCTTGACAGGAGGCTCGAGAGGCACAGCACGGGCTTTGGCTGGTCCCGGCGCGAGCAGGATGGAAAGGATGCGGTCTGAGTGTCAGGAACCAGCGGGAGTTCATTGGAAACTCCTGAGGAAACGGTGAGATGCCATCTGTTATGGAATCATTTATGACACTAATCATTTTATTTAGTCACTTATTTAGTCACTTGTATTTTAAAGGCTCATTTTGGTTTTGAAGAATAAAGAGAAGTGAAAAGACAGTAAGAGTAGTGCCTGGCGTTTCTTCACTTCGCAGGACACGCAGTGATCCGCGGCTATTCTCTGCTGATCCTCGAGGTGGCTGTCTACACACAGCAGCTGCATTTCCCGCTGCTCGTAGGCCTGCCTTTCATCCTACTGCAGAATGCATTAGCATGTCTGCTATAAATCCCATGTATTTCATTAAGTTTACAGTTGGGCTATAAGTAACTTACACGTGGAATGCAACTTTAAGCCTGAGTACACCGTAATTATATTTGAGAAGAAAAGGGACAGAGACATTAGAAGAATAAAATATCAAAATACTAGATAGGAATGACTACATGAAATAACTACTCAAAACCAAGTAATTAAAAACATTTCTCTAGTGCATGTAATTATGTACTTAACCCTCCATGATTTCAAAACACGGACCATTTAAAAAGTGTCATTCTACAGACAGAATGGTGCTTGTGAAACACAGCCCAAGTTCATACCCCAACTGACCCATGAGGCTTTCATGACAGCTCTGTGTCACTGGCAGACTCCAGCTGAAAGCCTGGCCAAGACTTCTGTTTACTCTGAAGCTCCTTTGTACTCCTGTAGAAGTATAAAGGAGTTGTAGAGTGACAACAGAGCTTTGGCAGCATAAAACGGGCCTGCTAACAGTTCTTTCATGTTGAAAACCCTGTCAGTAACACCAGCACAAGATACTTGCCATTAAACAGTGAATTAGTTTAAACCACGCTCGGGTTAAAAGAGACATGTTTTCTAATAATGAAGTATGGTAAACAAGTTTCACTTCAAATGACACTACACTCTACAATTAAACATTATATAAGTAACATGGAGCAGAATTTTGTGCTGTGCCAAGAGAGAAGTATGGTATTCATTTATCACAACATCACCCCAAAAGTGCAGACTATTCATGCAGAACAGCTGAATTCGTCTGCTGCTTCAAATATGGAAATGATAGGTATTTATCCAGCTGTATTAATACAGACAGGAAAGGTTCTTGTAGAAGCATCAAAGACAACATTACAGCACTTTCTAAATATTAGTTATGTGATAAAAGGGATTTGGATAATTACGTTAGGTACTTCTGCCTCCTCTTCTTGTTTCTCATTATCTACAGCACTAATGAATGATGTGGTAAAATAAGGTTTACTTTCATAGTTTGGGGCCTGAGAGGGAAAGCAGCACAGACTCTATGAGGCTGCCCAAAGCTGTATTTCTGAGAACAGAAGCTGAAGAGTATTTTGGAATAGGATTGTTACAGCCACATTCTTGAAAAAGAATGAGACCTTGCTATGCCTATAATAAAATGCCAATAAAATCTGGCAGTAAACTGCAGTTGTGTGTAACACTGATTTATCTCGCAATTTTTCAAGCTGACACCGGCTTGTATTATATGGTTAAATATCATGTCTGTGTTTATGTAATCTATCTGACTGGGAACACGGGAACTGCCCAAACTAGGGTACAAATCAAGGCAGGATGTTTTACACTATTGCAGCTGGTTCTTTAACTATAAAAGCAGAAACATGGGTTTGCAACACAGGCATCCTTAACATGGCATTGCAAGGCTAGCTCATCTGGTTGCTGGTTACCAAGTTTTAGACATAAACTTTCAGGTTAGTCTTCCTAGTGAGTCCTTTCATCTTAAAGCAGCATGGAGGACCTAACTCCTATGACAACAACTTCCATGCTCTGCAGCATTCAGATTTTAACTTTGCCTTGCTCTTATGTTATTGCAGAGCCCTCTTTTTCCATATCCATTAGTAGATGCATTTTAACACTGTTCTTTATGTATGCCAAAATCAGTGCTTTCACAGAATACAGACTCTTAGCAAGCCAGTGCATGAAGATCCCTTTTCCATCACTGACTATGACATGGTTTTGCACTAAAATTTACCACACTTTTATGAATAGTCAGATAAATTGATGGTGTCAGTGCACTTGCCCATCTCTCAGAATGGTACGCTGCTGTTGTGAGAATTCCCCCTTTCCACTTGTTAACCCTTTACATGGTGTTTGACTGTTGGAAGTGGAACTGAGAAAGGTACTAGTTACACATGATGCTAGCAACCACCACTGTATACTGTACAGGTTTTTTGAATGTGGTAATCAAGTAGACATTTAGGAAGTAAAATGCTGCCAGACTACAAGCACTGGGTCCCAGTGAATGGTTGTTTGGATCAAACCCAAGCTCATGGGAGCAGGGTGAGGAGGAGCAGCCTCAGCGGATGTCATGGCTCCTGGGCATGAGAAACCCCTTCAGGAACCAGCTGTGACTATAACAACTGGCTAAACTTAGGCAGGCAGAATTCTCACAGAACATCTTGATTTGTAAATTATTTCATCTTAGTCAGCCATGCTCATAGTAACAGATTTCACCTTTTTTTTTTTTTAATGATCCAGGTTCATCTGATTAGGACTTGCTTATTCTGAAATAATTTAAAGTAGAAATCATACTTGATATGCTATCCTTTTTTAGGTTTATCAAAAGCAGGATAATAGCACTAAGTATCACAAAATAATACATTGCTTTTTGGCAACAAATAAATTAACAGATTCAGAATTCAAAGTTCAGATACATCTGTGAATTGTCAGCATAAGTGAAATGCACTGAAATCCCCCTTAGTTTTTGCTTACAATTGTAACCAAACCCATAAATCCAACTTTAAAGGAATGAGACTTAAGCCAGAAACCCATGCCTTGTCTTACACTTAAAAGGGTTGGCTGGTATAGCTACACCTTAGAGCTCTATTGGCAAGCACAGATTTCTTTTCTGGTATAACTTAAATCATTTTCTGCATGGAACACACTAAACTGGCTGAAGGACTGCCAATATAACAGCATCTACATTCGCGCTTTTGCCAGTGTGGCTGTAGCTGCATGGGAGTTTATTTTCATCCTTCTGACAGCTATTTTGGCAAAACTTCTATATTTAGACTGTGTCCAAGTTGAAGTTGGCATTGTTTTATGTTGCAAATAAGGCAGAAGAGAAGCATTGCCAGTTGATGGCCCTGGTTTTACATTATTTTAAATTGTTTGTTCTGAAGGAATGTGTGGGGCAGGATCCATGTGGTCCTTTGGATGTTTGCCTCCCACATTTGTGTTGCGTTAAAATCACTTGGTTTTTCAATGAGTGAGCTTTGGCAATGGGGAAACTTACATTACTAAAAAAAGATAGTGTTCATATTATTCACCCCAGAAATAGCTGTTCCAATGCTTTAAAGCAAATTTCTAAAGTGAACTGCAAAAAGAATCATCTGGGCCAAAGGACCTGTGGATTAATGCATCATTCTTCTTCACTTTGCCCTCAGTTCAACAAAGAGTTTAAGCATAGGATTAATTTTAGGCACACACGTAAGCCCATTTCAAATTTAGTAGTCATGTCAGATATGATAATGCTTCTTTTTGAACTTTAATTAACAAGGTATTTGAAATTAATCATGTTTAAGCACTGCACAAAGTCGGGATTTCTGTCAGAACTGCAAGTTTAGATAGAGTAAGGCTATTTATTGTGGTCCCAGCTGCATTTTCTTTTCTGAACTGGATGCTAAGTCTGTAGTTTAAAGATGTCCCAAGGGGCATATTTTTCCACATAAGTACATTTACATATTTGGCTCTTCTTTCTAACCTCTCTTTTGCTAAGTTTGTTTTTCTGGTTTCAGAAATCCACGCAGAGAAGTTTTCCATGATTTTGTACTTGTGTTTACTGTTGAAGTCTTTCATCTGCCAGACCTCATGTTTGCAGGTGTAGCCCTGATGCTTGGGTTTGCAAACCTGCCCTTGCTGCTGGAGCTGCACTGCAGGCAACAGGCCGCAGACAGCGCAGGGGCTGTTTGAGACAGATAGGAAATATGCGTAATCAGTCAGCACTGAAACAGTGAGCCAATTGGATGAGGAAGTCTGATTTAATCAAGGCTTCTTCCTTCCTTTTTGTGAAGCACAGAATGTGCCTGTTAGAAGAAAGCACAGACATATTTTTCTGCGTTTTGAAAATGCGAAGCAGGCTTTTTGTGACTTCGCACAAACTACGCAGACACCACAACTAAAAGCTCTTGAGCAGTTTCGAGGTGAGTACACTGCGCACTTTGGTTTCTGGTGTTACCTACAACTCAGTGAAGCAGCTGGACTGGCATCTACCCTGAAATGGAACAGGATGAGCATCTGTTCAGAGTAAAACTGTGTAATTTGTTTCAGGGGTTTTGAATTGTTTCGACTTTTTTTAATATATATATATATGTAAAAATGAATTGCAGCTTAGTTAAAAGAGCTTATAATGATTTTTAGTTGTGAAAATGAAACTGTTTCTATGAAGTACAGGTAGTTTTCAAGACATATTCAAGGCAGAAGACTTGTATATCGTAACATTCACCTCTGCATTCTTCGGTTTACAAGTGTGTTTCTCTGGCAAATCACGTTTTAAAGTGGTGTTTATATACAGAGACATACAAGCATATTTTGTGTATATAAAGTTATATGTATATAAAATGATACATATTTTCAGCGTAAATACAATTGTGCTTATGAGGCTATACCAACTTAAAACCAAGCTTAGAGTTGTAATTTTTATTTATTTGGCTGTTTTCAGATATCTAATCTACTATATTTTATATTATCTTTACATTAAAAACAAATATACTCTTGACATAAACTGTTATGGTTTTCCAAAGACTGAGCAGTTAGACAGTCAATGCTATTCTTCATGTTCAGAAAGCAGATCTTAAGAAGGACTAGAAGAACAGTAAGAACTTCTACCTCCTAATCCAAAGTCCCAAATTAAGGGTTTCCATGATGCTCTTATTAAGAAGGATGATAACATGTCTGTACTTGCTTATCCAAGCCAGGCAAAGGAAAAAGGATTTCTGTTAGAGGAAAGCGGTTTGCATTTCCGTTATTTCCAGTAGGGAAAATAGTTGCTTTTCATTGTATGGCCTTGCAGCTTGCCAGCAATCAGGATGTCTGCTGAATAAGTTTCCTCACCTCTGTATCCAGCATTGCATAACTGTGTGGTAGACAAGTGGAGGCAAGATGATATGTAGCAACATTCCTGTCCTAAAACCTCTCATTACTTAATAACCACTGCTTGGACATTAATTTTACATTTGTAGCAGTAGGTTGTGCTGTCATTTGATTTTCACCCATTGACTGAATTGTGAGCAACAGTTCTCTCATGCTAACTAACAGAACACAGTACCCCAGCAAAGAGTATACTGTGTGAAGTTTGGTAAAATAGTTGTCCTATCATATCAGAACAGACATATATATCTACTACAAGCACATTATATAGGTTAAAGGACAAGTAAAGGGAGAATTCTTCTGTATAATAATTAGAAAACTCAGTTCTCCTTCCTCCTAGCCATTGTCAGATTCAATTGTTTTGTTCTCCTAGTACAGAGACAAGGCTTTGGAGAGAACTTGAATCTGTGAAATACGAAAAAAATATTATACTAGATTAGATATCACCCTGTTTTGTCCTACAATTTGTAATTATGAACAGTTTTGGAGTCTTAAGAACAGTGAATTCTAGCAGCATAAGGGAGCCAGGGTGCTACTTATACTAATTATCTCCAAGATTTTAGTTCGTCTGAACTCATACTTGCAAGCTTGAGGGCAAAATAACAGGCAGAAAAAATCTGCCTCCACAGAAGCGTATGCCAAAATTCTCATAGATAAGAATGGAGTTCCCTACCTAATCTTATTCAACATAACTTCTTATGTTTTTCATGTTTGATTTTAGTTTGCAAAAAAGATACCCAAACACTTTCTTTGGTAATGATAATAGAAATGGTTCTTCACTGGTACCTACATAAATATTTCTATTTATTACTCTAGTTTTTATGAATCTGTGATTGCCCTTATACAAGTTCACAGAGAACAATGAGTAAGTCAATAAAAAAGATTACCAGACTGCATTCTCTAAAGGCAGGCTACTAAGAAATGTCATTTTTGTAATCTTTCAGTGAGACCTTGCAATGGACCAAGACTCGCATTTCACAGCAGAAAGGGAACTGTTGGAAGCTGTAAGCAGGATTACTACGTTTTCTACCACAAGTCCATCTGATAAAGAACAAAATCAACCCCAAGCTGAAATTTCATGTCAAGTGAGAAAAGAAAACCCGGAAAAAGATGACCTGCAAGGTTGATGCTACCCTTTAATTTTATTTTTCATGTGGCTATTTATGCCATTAGCTTCTTCTATTAGAAACTTTGCTTTATTTGTTGCAGTAGTCCAGATTTACACTGCTGTATTCCACTGAAAATAAGCCTTGATTAAACTTGAAGTAATGATGTGGCAGTAGTGAAACACATCCTGGTGTTTATATACACACAGAGAGCTTTCGTTTTAAATCCCATGCACCTAAAATATATTCAAGATTTAATTTACACACAGGGATCAAAATGGTGATAATCACATGGCCTGTCTCTCAAGTGCACTTTCTGCATATCACAAAATCTGAACTTACTGGCAATATCAACAAGCATACCAAGCCTGAAGCTAATCTCAATCAGTAGTCTCTCAAATACCCCGTGGAGAGGCAGCACTGAACATTCACTATGCCTAAGATTGCTCACATCTGTTATTAAATGAAATGTTATGTATAATCCAAAATATATATAATCTCATCAAGATTTTCAGCCTGCAAAGATGTCATAAACACCACCTCTCTTAGGAAAATATATGCTTCATAGAGATTGAGCCAAACCCCAAAGGCCTTGATAATTGAAACTGTATGGCCAAATGATTAAGAACATGTAAAAGTAGGGCCACTAAAGGAGTACTGTGGTGCCTTTACAATTCTGTTGCTGCATCAAACTGTTATCTTCCCATTCATTTGTGGTCATTCAGTTCCATTGACTGAATGTTAAATATATTGCAGACTGACTTCAGGTGACTGCATTGACAGAGACATTATTGATATGAAATTGGGACCAGTGTGCCCACTGAAATACGAATACTCCATTTCTTTTATCCACTTTCCTAGCCCATACACCACCTGATGAAAACTGTTGTCAGTAGATTTCAAAGGCAGAAATCACCCTTTTGAAAAACTACATCAAATTCCCCTGTAAGCAAAGTCTTCAATCAGCTGTCCTACATTTTTATATATCCATGTGTCTATATGCCTCTGCGTGTGTCTGTGAAGGGAGAGAGAGAGGAAGGGAGGGAGGTATATAAAATATCTGTAGCTGAACTGTGGCATCAATTTAGCTACAAAAGTAAAAGAAGACATGAGAATTCCTCCTTTGGCTGAACTGGATGTCCAAGTTTCTCCTGTCGGGTTAGGACATTCGGGTGTTCTCAGCTTTCATCCATTACTGTACAAGCTCAATATTTGAATAGAGTCAGTGCTTGAATATATGCAGTGTATTATCTCCTGCTTATAGCAACAAAGAAGTCTGGAGAAACATCTGATTCAGAAGACTGAGTCAGCTTTTCTTAGGGCTGTTTCTGGGAAGGTGAAGCCTACCTCCTCTTAGACCATGCCCAAGGTTACAACCTAGATGTTCAATAATTTTTGTCAGCAATTTTTCTATAATTTGTATTCTGCAGACTATTTGGTGTCTTTCAGAATGTCAGACCACAATAGCTTTCCTGAAAGAATCTGGATCTGTCTTTATTAGCAGTGAAATCACTTACTTTATCAGTCTTTAGGTCTTATAGCAGCAAAAATTCTAGGCTTTCATTTCACAATAAATGCATACGTTTTCTTTCCAAAAGCAAAGGTTATAATCTGAAACACTAAATTTATTGGTTTTAGATTCCTGTGCATCCCTAAGTCCCAACTCTTCAATGACCACTAAGGAGCTTCAGGAATACTGGAGGAATGAAAAACGCCAGTGCAAGCAAGTCAAGCTTGTTTTTGAAATCCCATCAACCAGAATTGTAGAGCATCACTTATCTAAATATGTGGTAAGCCAAAAAATGAATATGTAAGAAGGTCATTAGTTTTTATTCACTCTACAGGGGTCTGTACAGCACACAGCATGCTTCACTACATGAAAGCCTTACTGAGGGCCAAGTTTTGCAAGCCGTGACCATCCTGAGTAGAAAGAACTTGTTATCACTGATCATAGGGTCATAACTGGTGGAATCTGCCCCTAAAAAACTCCTCTGACAATCAGTTCACAAAATCTGCAGCAATGGAAACATGATATCATGTGAATTGGTAGCTTGAGTGTCCTTAACACCCAGAGACTTGTCAACATTAAGGAAATTCACACAAGTATAAAAATATCAATATAGTTACACTTCCACTGAGCTAGCCTGCTGTAGCAGCTGCATTGCATTTGTACAACTTCACCATCAGAGATTTATTTTAACACAAGTGCAAAATTCTTTGATGTTGACAAAGTCTAAGACATCCTCCAGCTAGATCACTTGTGATCATTCCCCTTCCCTACCTAGAGCTCCATTAGATGGCATATTTCTGTCATATTTTTAAGGTGAAACATTAATGTGAGGGACAGAGCAATAGAAAAAGTTGGATTTTTGTATCTTTTTGTATCTTTACTCACAGTACCGACACTTGTTTATTTCTGGTTCTGGTCCCGGCCTTCAGGGGGGACTATCTATAGCAAGTCTTTTTCAGTACTCTCGTGAAATAGAGATGTTTTGCTTGTTTGCAAGGACCTCTGAGATCTGTAGGTGAAAAATGCTAGGAATCATGCTAGTGTTCCTGATACTGAGTGGTGCAGCCTAGTAGAATATGAAGTGGGTAAATGTTTGGGAGACTGTCCTAAGATCTTGTTGCATGCTATACACACCTACTTAGATGCTGCTATTCTTGCATACACTCAATAGTATCCAACTTGGTGAACAGTTAAAAATTATTTTAGTATATCTGAATGAGAGCAGGAGTATGATTCAGTATATGTGCAAGTAGTTAGACTTAGTCATAAGTTACATGCCTAGGCAAAAAGATGTATGTTACAACAAAATTGAGCCAATTGGAATGATTATGTAATTAAATGGTATTTCATCCCTTTTTCATGCACACTCCACAAAGAAAAGGAAAAGTATTTGTAAGTTATTCACTTAGCTGCCCTTGATAAAATGATAGCTTAAAAAGTTGCTTTTATCATTGTTTTCGATATGCATCAGGCATATATACACTTTTCAGCAGGGAGCAGGACGAAGTATAGGAAAATGTCACAGTACTTACAAATGAAAAGAGATCAGAGAAGTCAGCTGAAATTTAGAAACCTTTCAAGGAGCGCCTGTAAAGAGCATTTATGAAGATTAAAAGAGAGAATTTCTTTTTAAGGAAAAACAAGGAAGGGAATCAGACAGATACTAGTTCTAATACTGGTTTGCAGTCTTCAACGGCAGCAAAGAAAACAACTGGCATGAGTACAATGGCTCCAGTTTCCATATAATTCAATGAGAATGGGGTCAAGTTGAATATGAACATGGTCATCGTCTAGAAGCCAGCAAAGTCAACAGTGCATGTCTTTAGCTGGTGTGCAGTGTAGCAGTAAAGCTGCCCTCAGTGGACCTCCACTGGTTTATGCACATCAGGGATTTGGCCCTTCCTCAGCATCATTCTGCTTGGATCAGGATCAGAAGAGAATCTATTCATACAACACAACACACAAATTTATTTTGCAGCTATTTTGCTAATATCACATTTATTATAGTCATTTTGAGGGTAGTGAAGAGCTGAAGAAGACACACTCTTGAGTACTGATAATGTGGGACAGCTTTGCTGTTACTGAAGGTTTTTGGATGGCAAATGGATTGCTGTAGGAATGTCACTTTTTGGTGTTATTTATATGCCAAGTAAGTTTGCATAACAGGACAATGATTTAGAGGGGAGAAAAGGCTTTGGAGTTGCTCCATCTTATTTTTGCACACACCAAATATTACTGCCAAATACTCCCTCTTCTTTCACAGCATTAATAATACCCCCAAATCCCTAGAAATGTCTGATACAAACAGCATTTCTGAGTATTACGAACAATGTGAAATAGATTGCATTCAATATTAAGGCTGGGAAATCCATTCACTTCACTGAAGATGATTGATTGCAGCAGCCATGGCTGTTATAAACAGAGTTCAGCTACAGAAAGGCTTTGTTAAGTGATTTTACTTGAGCCATCCTGCTGCTAGTTCACCATTCCCAACACCTTGCCGCATGGGATCTGTTAGTGCATTACAACTTACTTACACTCTAAGGCTAAATCTGGTGAAAAAAGTACAGAACAGCAGGAGGTAGGAATTATTAATTTGATGGCTGCAGATTTCAAAACAATAATAGACAAAATCTGACTGCACAGGGGCAAGAATGGTCCTTCTCATGCTTGTTTTTCTGTTTTATTGTGTTTAGATGTATAAAATCATCATTCTGCAAACAGGGAGTTTTGACAGCAACAAGTCTGTAATTGAACGCCGCTATTCAGATTTCGAGAAACTGCACAGAAATCTGCTGGAGGAGTTTAGTGAAGAAATGGAAGATGTTACTTTTCCCAAAAAAACTCTGACAGGGAACTTCACAGAAGAAATAATCAACGAAAGAAAATTAGCCTTCAAGGACTACCTGAGACTTGTATATTCTATGAAATATATCAGAAGATCAAAAAAATTTATTGATTTTTTAACAAGGCCGGAGCTTCAGGAAGCATATGGTTGCCTGCGGGGTGGCCAGTACACCAAAGCTTTGGAAATCCTTTTGGAAGTCATTGGTCTGCAAGCAAGGCTGACGAGAGGCAACCCTGTGTCAATTGTCCCTACTCTGTGTGCCATAGTGGTGTGCCACAAGGACCTGGAAAACCCAGCAAGTGCCTTTGAATATGGAGAAAAAGCTCTGTCGCGCCTTTGTATGCATACTAGCCACAAGTATTATATCCCATTGTTAGAAACAATGATCACTCTGGCATATGAACTTGGCAAGGATTTTCTGTCTTTGCAAGAAAAACTGGAAGAATGGAAGGCAAAAAAAGATCCCATTCGTATTTTTACCCTGAAAGAACTTGCAGTTCGCGAGTATGTACAATGAATACAAGAAACAATTTCTTTAAAGATCAAAGCTGTCAGCTTCTTTTCCTGAACACAAGCCCTTGAAAGAATAAGAACTGGAAATTACCTGTTTGGCTAACATAGCATTATGTTAATAGAACAAAAAATAAATATTTTCTATGTTCAAAACGGACATTTACATTTATGTTGGAAAGTATTATACTTACTCTACAAATATGAAGAGCGCTTAAGCTTATTAAGGTTTTTGGAAACAAATTTGGAACAAAAAATTGTTTATGATTTGCTTATTTTGAAAATAGCCTATATTTCCTGTGAAAAGTCAGAATAATGAAATAAAATGAATAAAGCACTTAAGAATCTGCAGAATCAGAAGCATTGCTTGCTTATGTGGAAACTCTTTCAAGAAGAGAAACACCTTCTCAGACAATGCAATCTAAAGGATCCATCTTCAGACACTGATTGTAGTTTTTTAGTCCTCCAGCTGAAGCCTGGTCAAACAGCACTTTTCCTTTTCGGAGAATGATGGGATTGGTCCTCTTCCCACTTGTCAATTGCTGTGGGTAGGAGAACCTGGGGGAAAGGTTTACAATCAAATTCAATAGAAGCCTACTATACAAGCAACAGTCATTCTGTCAGAGATGAGGGAGTATGCTTCCCTTTTGTAGTTTTATGACTTGCATTGAAGGCACTTTCTTGTTTGGGATGATCTTTAAGTAAAGCTCTGTCCAGGGTAGAAAATTTATGCCACGTGTGCTCTATACATAATGCAAAGGAACCACAAAAGGGTGCTGTTGGGGAAAACGTCTGGCTAATATAATGCTAGCATTTAATTATGATTATCAAGCTGTGAGGCACAGTTATCAGACAGTCTGTGTTAAGCATGTGCTTCCCTGTTGCTTTTCAGAGGTTTATGTAAATTGTGCGTTGCCTTAGTTTTACAGCCTGGTACACCATGCAAATACCATTTTGATGGCACTGCAATATTATAGCTAATTCTTTCAGAGATCTAACCCACATATACAAATTCTAAGCTTGTCTTAGCCCTTAATGCTCGTGTGGAAGCTTCCTAAAAGCTGAAAAAAAATCTCTATTTACCTACTTCTGTAATTTCCCTCAGGTCTGTTGTCTCTCCCATACATTTATTTTAGTAATCTGGTAAAATAATTCTCATAAATATTGCAATTAAATGTCATGCTGGCATGGGTCATTATTCCCTAGTGAGTGTAGTCCACTGAGTACTTTCAGGCCTGTACTTCAGGTCCAGATGGTACACATACCACAAGGACACTGTCTATAAATTAGGAGTAACTGTATTAACTTACCTCCCAGAGACATAAAAGAATCAGGTAATTGAAAGCGCACTGAGCTTCAGAAACATTCCTGTACATTGTTACAAGGACAGCTTGGAAAAAATACAGAATAATGGGAGTATCTAGGGTGGAAAGTTAATATTTTAAGTAGCTATTAACAGCCAAGCGTTACGCTTTGTTATTACAGATTATTTGCTATTTGACAATTATTATTTTTTCTAGTTAGAAGTAAGAGAAGTAAGAGAAATTAACTAAGAGACTTATGGACTTCCCAGAACATACCATATTTCAGGTCAGTTAAAATCAAAGATATCAACCTTCTTAGAGAATGTCTGAATCAGTAACAATGCAGCAAAGAAGGAAGTATGTCTGGGGTCTGCAGTACACTCAGGCAACTTGAAGTTAAGGTATAAAGGAAGAGTGGCTATCATGCTGCTCTGTCTCCACTGCAGTTTGTGGTGAAAGACCAAAAGAATGCTTTGGGTTCTCCTCAGGTTGCTATGGGACTGTACCTGAGTAGCTAAATGTATCCACAGGCCCTCATCTTACAGCTGACTATGAGATTAGAGGGTCTATAAGTACATGCTGTCTAGCAAACACAAATACCTGGAAAGTGGCACATCAGAGATCTTACTTAACCTCTACCTGTGGTAATGCTATAATTTTTCATCTCCAGAGGATTAACTGATCCAAAACTAACTAATTTTTGTTGGCATGGCGCTGCACATTAGGAATATGAGGAGATGAAATCTGGCTAAGAGAAAAATTTAAATAATTCAAAAGGCACTAAAATAAGCAGTGCCAAAATCCCCCACTGTTTTGTTGGCATAAGTCAGATTTCTTCTAAGAATGCTTTTCCATATAGCAGAGTTTTGTCAGCAAAATTGTTCTAGAATCACTCTCTTTGTCCACCAGAAGGCAGAGATCAGTTTCCATGTATTATGGGAGAAATTGAAATAGATAAATAGAGGAATGCTGTGAAGAAAGAGCAATGTGTCTGTTGGATAATTCCACCACAGTGAACTTCTTTAATGGAAAGCCTTTTCAGCGGGGTATCTGTGGCCACAACATCTCAAACCTACCCAGGAAGAACATATCATCTACATCACTCAGAGGGCTGATATCAATTTCTGCTGCATTGAGACATCCAGTTGAGCCACTTCATGTATGAATCTGCACAGCCTACAGCATGTGTCATCAAAGGGTCAAGTGTAATGTTCATAAAATCAGTTTGTGATTTCATTACTATTAGAATGCAACAAAATTAAAATCCCCAGCAATTCAACATCCCTCCAGCAAATCACACATGCGTTCACTTCATGCAAATGCACAGCCTGTGACCTTTGGATCCGTTAATCTCTTCAGAGATGACATTGAAAATCCTTGGAAAGAGAAAGCTAGTACAGAGATGGCACTGAATGGGGGGCCATGGGGCCTGGATTTCACCTGGAGCTCTGCCATAGACTTGGTCTGAACTTTGCACAAGTAACAGCCTCTGTGCCCTATTTCCTCATTCAGTACTTTCTCAGTAAGGTTTCCTCACTCAGGTTTTCAGTGGTCACTAAACAGAAAAATTGTGAAACTTGACCAAGTAAGTCAACTCCCACATTTAACTTAGAAATGTGAACTGGGATGGATGCAATTTTGATTTATACAAGCCTATTTCATTTGTTCAAAGTATCTTGACATAGAAGAGAACTTAGAGGCAGTAAGTTGCCAAATCTGTGTGCTTACTGTTCATTGAATAGTTTCTTACTAATGCAGTCTTTATTTTAGAATCAGACTTTACTTTCCTCACATACCAGAGAAGTTACGAAATTTATCTATTTATTGCATTGGACTGTAGTGAGACCATACTGGCTCATCAGCCCCATGGGCCATCAGCCAGTTCTGATTTCTTAGCTGTGTTCTCTCAGAGACTGGTTGGACCTGCCAAAAGAATTCTGCTTTCATTTACTCACATTTCAAAAGTCAACTTCTGCAAATTCTTTTTCACTTGATTTTTACAGCAAAGTGAGTATTCAGCAGTTACATGTTCCTAAAATAAAAGGTAATGGAATTCCTGCTCCCATACTGACCCTCCAATCTTCCACTTGGAATGACAGCCTGCGAGGAATGGGTTCCCTCTGCCTGTACATGCGACTTTATCTTCTACAGTTCAAAACATAGCCAGGTAAGGTGGATTTCCTGCAGACAGTCAGAGATTAATTTCTTTCCCCATTAACATTGCCTGATGCAGGGATACAGTAGTGGCTGCAGAGCCTGCATTCATGAATTGAATCTGTCCTGTTTATTTCATAAAATGTATAAACATTCAATGTGTGCTTTCTACCTACTGCTGCATCTTGGTTTTCCTCTGAAAAATGTTCTATGAATCGCTTAAAGAGGAAATGGATAATATTTTCATCCACATCTAGCTATCTTGCTTACCTATTGCTCTTCCTTAACTCCTGTTAAGAAGCCAGTGGAGAAACAATGACTAGAAACCTTGTTCACTCTCCATGGGGCTTGCATGCTGTCCCCAGAGTACACATCCCACCTTGCCAGGTGCTGGGCCAGCAAAAGCAAATAGCACTGCATCGGTGAAGCTATTTTGGAAGAAGAAAGCTCTAGCACTACCACATATGCAAGAATGGAACATAAATTAAGCAAGCAGGTGGTTCCTGCTTCCAGATAGCTGTTTTACTTCCACTCTTCATTGCTGTACAATACTTGAGTGATAAAAACCAGTTTTATAAATAAATCCATTTCCTGTCTCCCAAAACAATGTATGCTTTTTACAAAAACTTTCTTCAGTTTCATAAAATAAATGGAAATAAGCAGTTGCTGGCATTTGTCCTATGCGTTATTAACATTCATCAGCCATTCTCTGTACCTGGAAAGCAGCTGAAGTCAACAGACAATGTCTGGAGACCCATGCTCTGCTCTTGGCAACCTCACAAGCCCACTGAGTCACCTTGATTAAGTTTAATCAAATCTCAGATTTCTTTCCAATACCATTATATATGGGAATTGTACAAATAAGAGAAGTGATTTTTCCCAAAGTCAAATACAGTGGTCTGGAGACAACAATAACTGTGTGGAGAAATAATTAAGTGCAACTGGCATCACAGCTTTGCAAAACAGAGACATGTCACAGCTGCATGCTCTAAAGTACATCTTGCATGGACAAACACAACACAGCTTAATTTTTACCTGGTATCATAGGCCTGAGACAATAGCCTGTGATGTCTATGGTAGAGAAAACAGTTTAGTAAGTCTTACTAATCTGAAAAGCTAATAAGTGGTTGAATAAGGAAAATATTCTAACCACTACTTTATAAGAAAAAAACGACCAACAATGAACCAAACAAAGCAGAAAGTCTTGTGTAAGAGATTTTTAGAATATATTAAAAAAAACCCCTCCAGGCTGCAATATCATTTTCTACAAGAAAGAACAGAAAAATGTTTTCAAACATATTTTTCCAGTTTTAGGAATTTCTTGGCACTCTGGTATTTCTTTCCACTGCTCTTGTAGCCTAAACAAGAAGAATCACACAACCACTACAGAGTACCATATATGTTAGCAAGCTGTTAGTATTCAGTTTTCTCAACAACAGCACACAATCAACCAGAGCTTTCCATATGATCTTAACTCTTCACATTGACACCTCTAAAGTATACCTACAACAGATAACAAGCCAAGTATAAATTCGCATTTAATTTTTTTGCAGAAAAAAAATATCAAAAAAGAAAATACTGTACAACCAACATCTGCCTAGCATGTCTAACAAACCACAGACTGAATGCATACAAGCTAGAAGAAAATTTAAATAAAATCTGGGCAGATCATCTCCAAGATTCCATGGAGAGTTGTATTACGATCTATTGAGCTTTGCCCCATTTCCATATCAATTATTGTATCATTTGGGGCATTAAGTAGATAATACTGTTTACAGAACTTTCTAAAATAACTAAAGAAGCCCATGAGAATGCCTAGTTACTTATGAAACATATGCAGACAAGATGCTTTCTGTGCAATGCAGCATCTTGTTTACAGGGAATCCTGTGATCTTTATCACATACTTGTTATTAACTCCTGTTATCTGCTTCACCACTGGAGGATAATATTTGCTTTTCTGAATCTAAATAAGGCTAAATACATTTACTGAATTCAACAGATTTTTACAAGCAGCATGGGAGTCGAGTTCAGGACACAAGATGAAATCTAGGTTGTGTGGCTCAGACAGCAGCTGAGCAAATCAAATCAGGAATGTTTATCTTCTGATTAGATCAAAGGCAGGAGCAAGATGTGTTGAAAAACTAAACACAGTTGTAATGGTGTAAAATACTGAATGTCAATACTCATCTGGATGAGGTGAGAACCCCAAAGAGCCAGCCTATTTACATTAAGATCACATTACAGCATATGTTCGTCACACTTTGTGAGTATATGTTTGCTCTATATACAGATAAACAAGAAACTAATTTTCATGTCAGACCAGTGAGACTTGGGAGTAACTACACTGAAATAAATTAAGTTATAATGTAATCAAGAGCAGACTAAGGTCTACTGTCTATATAAGTGTGCATGATCTCTATAGACGATGGATGGGTGGATGGACAGGTGGATTGATGAGTGGATAGAGCAAACAAGTTTGAATGGTTTGATGTTTAATAAATGTTTCCCAAGCATTTTAAGAAATATGGACCAAAGCTACTTTTACAAGTACTACACATTTATATACATCCATAGTTTTAAACATACTACCTTCTTTTACTAGAAATAGGACTATATCTTTAAGTTTGTAATTATTCAGGCAAGAAAAATACTTAAGAGAAGCAGAGTGGATGGACTTTGATATACTTATCTCTCTAAACTAGTGACATTTAAATATTGTTTCATTCCATACAGCACCAGTTAGACTCTAGCTGAGATAACCGAAAGTAAATCCTAAAGAATTTTGCATAAAATAGAGAATTTAAAGCCTAACATTTTTCTTTATTACCATTTCTAGAACATTTGCCTCCTCAGTGACAACCGGTTGCAGTGCCACTAGATGGGGCTGCAGCATTTGCAGGAGCTCAGGACCCCTGCAAGCTGAAATAAATGGAAAATAAACTTTTTTTTTTTTTTTTATAACGACTTGATTTTATTTTTTTAAATCTACTTTAAAGTCTAACAGTTAAATTTTAATATGGTTAAACTAAATATATATATACCTATCAATTCCGGTTTTAGTTCAGACTGTAGCACCTAGATTTCCAGCTGTCCTTCAGGACAATTTAACATACCCCTTTATCAGCCAGCTCTCTGAGCTGGCTAGAAAGCTGAAAGAGAAAATGTTCTTGCAGGCTTTTAGACCTGGTGAGTTCAAAGCCAGAGTCACTGCAGCGTCTCAGTTCCTGCAGTACCTCTTCTTTCTGATCAAAAGGAACCAAGTAAAACTCACAACTCTTAAAAGAACTATCAAATAATGGGGGGAGGGAAGTAAAAATAAATGGACCCATAATGCCTTCTGAACAGTTCCAGGGAAAGTTCATTGACTCCATTTTAGATAGCCGCACTCCCAAGTGTGAAAATAAGAGCTGATCCTGTTTTGAGTCCAACTGCTATAAAATATTCTAAAGCTCCATTAATTTAATTATGTAAAGGTACAAATATACTGCAAACACCATACACACACATGTTTGATTTTGAGCTTTTGCCCTTTGTTGATAACGTGGAAGGGGAAGACACAATGGCTAAACCCAAACTCTACTTGTCAACCACCTCCTTCATCTGTGCTTTCAGTAGCAAAACATAGAAATGTCTTTGGAAGCAGCCCTGAAAAACACAGCAGATTTGGCTAGCATTGGCCTACAGTTCCCTGAGTTGTGCTGGTGTTTTTTATCAAGGTGCTGGGATGGCCTGGATTTGAAGACTGGCTTCTCCCCACTGCGTGGCAGCTGCAGACCAAAGTTTGAAAGCAACCTCCCTACATCAAAATTTTGGTTTGGGTTTTGGTTGGTTTTTTTTAACCCCAAAAAGGTTTTTGCAGAAACTGCTAGCTTTTAAGTACTTGGGAAACAGCATGAGGGAACTGGGCAGTCCAGTGGCAGCAAAATGCAGGAGGACTTTGAGAGAATAGTCTCAGGAGATGAAATCTTTGAAGGAGATTTCCCTCCTTCCTATCAATTTTTTTCCAGAAATTTTGGAAGGAAAAAGAAAAGAGACAAAAAGAAAGAAGAGAGAGAAAGATACAACATCAGAAGGTGAGACACGGATTTGATTGCTTCTGTCACTGCACCTCACCTCCAGGAACAGCAGCTTAAACGTGTGCTGAGTTAGCAGGGGGGACTTCCATGGGCTCAGTAATAATATACAGTGCTTTCATAGTGCTTCACATGTTCAGAGCATTTTACAAATACCAGGGCAGATTAATCCAGGCTTTAAATCTGCATAAACCTTGGCAGAGAGTTCTGGTGCCCATGAGATTATTAAGTCTGCCATGAAACTAAATTGTGATGATCAAAAAAAGAAGACAAAAAATGCAGAGCCAGGAAGAAGAGTTTGCTATTTGTTTGAAGAGACAGAAGAAATCTGGGAAGAAGCAAACAAATGGTTGGTTAGTTGCATAACAGATGGCTGCATTTTTAGCGCTGATGTTGGGAAACTCTGGCAAAGGAAGGTCGTAAGTTTCCATTCATTTCATCTCCCCTGGAGAACAAAGAGACATGCAGATTTTTAAGGTAAAAATGCTAACTCAGACTGACAGGAAGAACTTATTTTGGTTTATGCATTTATACTTTTATTATCTGGTGGAGACAGCAGTGAGGATAGTTTGTCGCAAGTAAACAATGGTATAAATTATATAGTCTCAACAAGCAGCAGTAAACCCAACTAGCTTATTCCTCGATTATTATGCTCCATATTCATCTGACCAGTTCACATAGCAGCTGTAAGAGGCTTGATTTGTACTGCATCAGAATATATTTTAAATGTATTTATATTTTAAATGTATTTAAAATTATGATTTGTCCTGCTGTGCAGTAGCTTAATGATGACTGACCTAATTCGCTATATAAATCTCTTGTACAGGAAAGGAATTCATTTCTCTTTGGGAGGGCAGAGCACCCTGAAACAGCCTTTGCCTTTGTTTGCTGCTGCCACCCCAAAGCTCTTCAGTACTTAAGAGGCAGAGCATGAAGACAGTGTGAGGGAGACACTTCATCTGATCTCAGCATATTTTCCCTATTTCTGCCACACTGTAGCATGCCACTGATGCTCACAACAGAGAGGGTGAGGGAGCAGTAAAGACAATAAACAGAAACAAGTGGAATGCCAAGACAAAGAACAATTAACAGCTAATCACTGTCAGAAGGCGCACATGGTAGAGCTGGGCATATTATTTGTATGTGAGTCCAGGGTTCAGTCTTTCCACTGGGTGTATTGACAGCTACTATTTTGCATCTGTTTCACAATGTCATTATGTGGCTCCACAAACCTTCTCTCTGCCTCATACACTGCAATTATTTTTGAAGCAAAGTAGATCAATTTATTAGCCATGGAAAGGTCTCTAAATCAGAAATAATGTACTTGAGAGACCATCTCTCTATTGCCATGTTTGACAATTGATTCACCACAACATAAAGGACCGGCTGCAGCAGATCAGGCTCCAGAGGTGTTGTTAACTTCCTAATTGATCTGTACTGTTGGTCTTTCCTCATGTCCAGGTGGGATTTATTCACTGAATGCTGTAGCGTGAATGTACACCTTCACCACATTTTGTCTTTCTATTTTGTCTTGATAATTTCACAGAAGCACATATAGCCATAGAGACCTAAAAAGCTCAGCCTAAAATGAAGTTTTCAGACATACACGCTTTCTACCCTTCCTGCCATACTGTAGTACAGCTTAGCTGCACTCTGTAGTAAGTTTTCAGCTACAGTTTGGGGCCATGATGTGTTAGAAAACAAATCTCCACAGAATACACAACTTGCTTAGTGCATTAGTCATGGTTACGAAAGTTCATGTCTCCTTGTAAAGCTGTATTTAAAAATCTGACTTTTCTCTGAAGATTTTTGCATTGTTCTTTGTAACAAATGCCAGATTTCAGATACTGTCTTTCCTAGCCACATGGCCGTAAAATTTTTCTTCCTTTTGTTCACTATCATTGAAGGATTTCCTGCCTGTTGTAGCTGACCCTCAAAGCATCTGTGCTGATCACACAGTTGCCATGGTTTGAGGTTGCCACTGATGTCCTTTGTCTTCACTGCTCTGCAAGCAGCAGGGATAATCCACGCAGGTGAACTTCCACCTAGCCTTTGGTACAGGCAGATCCATTAACAAACATGTACAGAGCTAACTGTGTTCAATTCCCTTGATAGTTCAGACCATCATCAGGCAGCAGCCTCTCTTCTAATTTTCTCAGCAGGTTCAATGCATCTTCAGGCCCTACAGTTCTCTTCCATGAAGGAGCAGTGCTAGTGGTCAAATTACTGCCTTAAAGAATCATTTATTTAAATAGAAAGGCTCAAAAGTCTCACGACAATGAGAGATCATATGCTACTCTGAATTTCATCAAGATGTCTAGATCTAGGAAGAGATAAAACACTTAGCCGCCACCTTCAGCATGTCACCCTGTGTCAGCCTGTTAGTCCCAGCAACTTCTAGCAACAGTCTTCTTTCTTTAACCCTGAGAAACCACCTGGAGTTTGCTTTATCTCCAGGCCCCGTGCTCTGGCAAAAAGATTTGTATCATTTTGGATCCATGAGTCCCTCAAACCTATTTGTTTACTCCTTCCACCGTCTTCCTCAAGGATGACTGAGGCCATGTATCACAAAGAATTGTGTGGCTTCCTTCTTAGCAGAAGCAGCAAATGTTAGAACAATGTGTACTTAAAGGGAGCTCTGACAACCCACTTATGTATTGCTTCACCTGCAACCTCCAGGTCATTCACAGCCGACATGCAATTCATTCTGGTCAGTATTGTTAGAGCTGCACATTGCACTACTGGGGAATCACACTCCAAACCTGTTACTAAGCAATACACTGAAATAGTTCCTCCTCTGTTACTCTGGTGTGAGAGACAACTTGCCCCTTTATCCATGTTAACTTTGAACTGAGTGCATACATTTCTATCTTCTCTTTACCATTTTTTTTAAATTAAACTTTTAGGAATTTGTACGTAGTTCAGAGCTAATTATAGCTTTATCAGAAAGTGCTCTGGAGCTGCTTGTGTAAAAGGTGTGATAGAAATGTACTACATTGCATCATATCTAAATCAAATTCAACATAGTTAAAAATTAGCTATGGCAGTAAAAAAACACTGCAGGGACAAAGCTGGCACAGAGTCTGTGCTGAAAGAAAATGCCTAAATAGTTGTGATCTCTGTATTTTCACAGATTAAGACAAGGGCCTTCAAGGGCAATTTAAATCTGACGCTTTGAGATACGAGCTGATCACATGCAGAAATTGAGGAGGGATTTATAAGCAGTCAGTAACTGAGCTGTAGGCATACAGAAAAGCACTAGTGGATCTAGGCTATATAATGCTCAGTAGTTGTCGGCAGGAGGATATCTTCTCTTCTCTTTTTCTCCCTGCCCTGTTGGTAATGATGCAAGGCACATGACCAGGGCATCTTGCTAGCTGAATCAATACTCAGAACCACCAAGAAAAATCTTATTTTTCCATAGAACAAGTAAGCAGTGGCACTCTCAGGTCAGAGTTACGCAGCCAGGTAACTGGCTAATTATATATAAACCTGGATAATTGCAAGCACTGCAGTTCCTACATGCAGTCTTCACAAACATACATTGATTCACCACAGAATGCTTCCAAAAGAAAAGGAATTCTTCAGATTTCTTAACATTCTCCCATGAGAACAGGTTTCCTTTTCAATCCATTGTGCCACTGTTACAACCTTATTTTTATTTTCAAGAATTTTCATTGAATCAAAGAATTTCTCTCTGACACAACTCACCTTTTAGAGAAATTTTCCAATTGATCTAATCCATTCTACCTAAGAACTCCTTTGCGTTTTTTTTTTCTAAAAAAACCCAAAAACAACCAAAGACCTAAGGATGCATGTAAAATGTAGCATCATTAACAATTCTTTAATATATACAAGTAAATCTGTCAACTTTAAATCATGTTACTTCTTTGAAACATGCCACAGACTGTCTTTCTACTTTCTACTTAGTGAATCTTCATAGGGTTTTTAATACTCTTTCTACTTTTGCCATGATCAAAGGAATTGCTCTCCGTTTGCTTGTTCCTCTGATAAGTGATAAAAGATGTCAGTGAGACTAATGAGAACTGCCTCCAGCTTCCTTCATAAAGCCCTGTAGAAAAGAAATCACAATGCATCGTCAAACCTGCTAGTCTTTTAGGAAATAAAGTGTGGAAAAATACTAGGCACAAACACAACAGGGGGATGGCAGTGGAGGAAGAGGGGAGAAAAAAGCTTTTACAAAAGAAACAAAACAGGATATTGATGAGTAGACAGAAATATTACTCCCATCAATAATCTGAATTGGGGTAAACCCTGAAACAATTGCATATGCAAACGTGGGGCTTTGTTTCTTTGTGCAATAGTATTTGCTTTCTCACACACACACACATTGCACATGCTGAAAAGATAACAGAGCTTCCCCCTGCCCCACAATACAGCAGAGTTAAAAAACAGAATCCAAATCCAGATTAGGCCTTTACCCCTCAGTGCTGAATGATGGTTTACATTACTTTTTTCAGGATCTGCCAGAGTAAAACTCTTCAAAGCGAATTTTTCCTCTAGTGCAAAGGCCATAATTCCAGTGAGGACTGAAGGCAGTTAGCACATCTTCAGGCCCTAAAACCATGGATATGTTTCCATTCACTCACACTGGAAACAACTGGAATAATATCCATGGATCAAATGAAGTGTGTATGCATTGAGACCAGTCCCGAACAAGTGGCAAGATTTTACTTTGTGCTGTGGAGAGCCGCTCAGCCTTCGGAGCGAATTCCTCCTCCAATTCCTGTTTCTAATTTGCTTCCGCAGATTTGATGAACAGTATCTCGTCTGCAGTGGCTGCTTGTATTTCTCTAACCCAGATAATGGGCAAATGCCAGTAGATAGGCATCTTGTTAAGTTAGGACATGCAGTCTCAGGCTTTTTAATCAAATAGAAAACAAAGACTCGTGCAAAAATCAGGCTCATTTCTTACATAGCTTTCTCCTAACAACAGCTCACACACACACCTATCTATACCACCTCCTTCATGGAAAATGTCTAGAGAATGTGATTTTGTTTTTCAAGACTGACAGGGACATGCCAAAAGGTGGTAGCACTGTGATTTTTGCTGTGAATAACCCATGCTATCTCATGTGCTTATGGATTGCATATTAAACCCTGATGAGCTAGACTTCTGGGCTTCTTAGCAAGTTGTATGAATGTTTAGAACAGAACAGCCTGAGAAAGAATCATGACCTTTGAAGCCGAAAATTTGCTGATTTATTTTTGTTTTTAATAAGATTTATTTTTGTCTTGTTTTTCATTGATACTTCTCAGTTATTTCCCTAGAGACTGATTATTTTGGGCTGGTAACTTTTAGAACATGTTGATTTATTACTAAGTATAACTATTTTATTATGTCTACATACATAGTTTTCTAACTATACACATTTATTAAACCATATTATAGAAGAGAATACTCTACAAAAATATAGTTTATAAATCAGTATTTATAAATACAAATTAATGTAAGTGTCCTCCATGGGAAAATGCTAAAGTTAAAAAAAATATATTTTGCTTTTCAAAAAAATTATTTTAATCAACAAAAGAAGGCTTATTAAAGTGACTTGCAATGGCTATTTCTGACTATTATATCATTCAAGATTTCAAAACAATTAGGTCTCATCTTACATTTCATTTTTAACCCTAGGTAGTAGAAGAAAATAGGCATCCTACTTTTTCAGACTCAGTGCTGAATGCTAGCAAAAGGGATATATTTAATTCCAAAGGGGGAAAAAATTAAATTGCTATCTTTTTAGGAAAATAAGAAGATTACACAGTGAAAACAAGTATCTCAATTTTCTCTGTTTTGACTTTAGTCATTGGATGAAATTAAGTAATTGGAATCTAGAAGAACTATTTTCTCTTCACTGCTAATGAGTAGTGACTCACTGGCCTGATGTGAGCACCTTGCCAGCAACACATTTTAGGATTTTTTCTTTAAACTTTGAATGATTTAATACATCAGAATAAATTGGACTAAATATAGTTTTAAACTTGATTCTAAACAGTTTTACTCAATAAAGATTTTCTTAAATTAAAAATCCAATTTATTTTTTAAGTCATTAATTTTTATCCATCCTGCTGTTCCTCTTCATTAAGGGAAGAATGACTCTGATGCCTCAACTCTGATCTTTCTCCTGGAGCGTGGTTTTCCCTTTATACTAATATTAAATATGAAAGGTCTGTGGAATCTTAAATAAGAAAAAGAAGTGGATTTCTAGGCTAGATAGGGGAGGGATTAAGCCAGGGAAGTAGCCTCGTAGGCTCTCCCAATAGAGGAGAGTGGAGCTACATGAAGAGATAGACACCGTGTGGCAGCTTCTATGGCCAGTAGTTTCAGTTGGCTGAACCACCAATTAATGCCAGCCCTGAATTGGGTCCAATCTCCAAAGGCACAACCACACATACTCTTAGAGCCGTGTTCTTCTTCTAAAACAGTGCTATTTGTAATAACCAAAGTACAATTACACAACACTAACCACTAAAACCCAACAAAAGTTGCTTTGGATTCTGTCTGGATTACCGTTAACTTGTGAGAGTCAGAGTGTGCACCAATTAGCATAGGAATTCAGTTTCCTTCATGATCATATTCGCTGGAAGAATCTTTGATTGGGGAAGATAAGCAGCTCTGCATTCATTATTTAAAGCTCACAAATGCTGTCCTTGAAGCTTTTGCTTGTAGAAAACACCTGCAGAGAAAGAATGTTTCTTCTATTCAAAGCAACAGATCTTTTATGTTTTGTTTGTTTGTTTGTTTCTTCACTGTCTTTGGAGTCTGTAGGGCTGTTTCTCTCATATATTCTCACTCCTTTCTCTGGCTTGCAATTGCTGCTGTCAGTAACTTTTCCCTCTTGTTAACTATGTCATCCCAGAGGCTCTACCACCGAGGGCTTGGCTTTGCCTTAGAGCCTTAGAGCCCACCAGTATTGGATCCATTGGACACAACGGAAGCTTCTGGCAACTTCTCACAGAAGCCACCCCTCTAGCCCACCTGCTACCACACAAAAGCAATGCCACTGTGCAAGCAGAGACCAAGAGAGCAGCAGTCTCCTGGCTACCTTGACTATCAGTCTTCCATGAGGAAAGAAAATCATGCCAGAAACTGCAGAATTTCAGAATTTCTAAAAAGTGAGCTTATGCAAAAAAAATAGGTGAAAGAAAGAGGATAAAGAAAGAAAAAAAAAAAGAAAGAAAAGTAGTCAAACAAAGGTAGAGAGGTTTAAAATTATGAGTGAGGATGGGAAGGATTTAAAAGAGTAATGAAACACATTTAAAAGAATAATGAAAGAAGTAAAATTTAACAAATAAAGTGCATAAGGGAAAAAAAGAAAAGAAGACAGTTATAGAAGTAAAAAAGTGGCAAAACAGAAAATAAAGACAGTTAACGTAAGATGCAGATTTCAGTTATTGTGGTATGCTAGACAGAAATCCAGAATGGCTTTCTCAAAGCTGCACTTTAATGTCAATCTTTACTTATTTTCAGCAAGAAAATGATTACTCTTTTCATGTTGCTTTTTTCACAAAAGAAAAAAAAAAAAAGAATAAAAATCTGAATGGAAACTTCCCAATGCCCCACAAACTGCAACGATTTTCAACTTGCAAATGAAATTTTTCAAAGGAAAATTGTACTGCAGCTCCATGTCAAAATGTTTTAGACAGCTCTAAGAACACTATGGACTTTTCTTTGTCAGAAGAAAACCAAAACATCTCCAAGATTTGCTTAGAAATTGCTTAAAGCTTATAGGGAGAGACGGGAGTTTTTCCAAAGCTGGTTTTGTTATCCTCACAGATGAATGGCCCCATTTGAAGTCTGGCAGAAATTATATCTAGATCTCTGTACAATCTGCCTAGCATATTTTTGTTATTAATCATTCAGGTAATGTCTCCTTCCTTCAGTAATTTCTGTGAAAACCATTCTAAAAAGCAAAAGCGATTCCAGAAACTTAGAGAAACATGTTGCGGAATTGCTGCAGTGACATGTATTAGTGTTTTTCCAGGGGAGTCAGTGGATTTTAATTTTGTTGTATCATTTCTGGGAAACATCTCAACCAAAGCACCTTTTTATAGTTGATCATTTATTATGGTATTTCTTTCACTTAGTAGCCTTTTCAATATGTGTAAAAGGCTAGGGATTTACCTGTGTAATTTTTAGGATATAGAGGCAGAGTGTTCAAGGAAAAATGTTTGTGGTGAAGGCTTGTAACAAGAATGTCATAGAGATGCTCATTCTTGTGATGAATTCCATTTCAGGGCTGTTAGCCAGACCTCTTGTAATAAATTTAGGCTTTCCTAAACAGGAAACCTCAGGAAAATTAATTTGGATGAACTGTAGCTGTGAATTAACATTCCCAAGTGCCTCTACATAGACACTCACTTAAGGGTTTAACAAGCCACGGCACAGTAGAGTCCAGGGATGTTCAGGATATAACTGTGATAGCACAACTTCTGCAGTGATTATTTTTTAACAACATAGTTCAAATTGGAAAACTCATACTGCTTTTAGTGTCTTCAATGCTTCAGTATCACTTAGGTTGTGCTTATTTTTATCCTTGAGAGATCCAAGATAACAAAGTGGAGAAACAGTTTGGCTTAGTGGTGCATGGAAATTAGGAGTAAGACTGAATTGCCATAAAAACCAGCAATGCTGTCCACAATGAGTGCAAAACCTGAGAGATGGAATACTTGTCCCTTAAGGCTCTCTCCAAAATGAAGACCAAAAACTCATCTGGTTTACAGGTGTGTGGACAGACACATGGACACATAACTACTGTGGACACAAGATCTATAAGGAGCTGGTTATAGACCCTGTAGCTGTAGATCCACTGAATCAATATATCATCTCCCTTGCTGGTCAGTCCCCACATCTTGCCAATTTTTAGTAGAATTTTAGAAATGTAATGCTAGTGCTGCGTGCTACAGTCCTGCACCAAGTCAGAAGTGCCATGGAGAGGTGAATACCCTCTCTAATGCCATTTCCTGCAGCACTACTTATGTCGTGTGTTCAGTTGCTTCTCCGCAAAGATACCCAACCACATTTCACAGTGCCTGCTTTCACAGTACCTCTTAATCACCAGGCACAATTCACAGTCCCTGTCGCTTGATTTATTACTTTGCTTTTGGTTATTATACAAAAGATTTTATTCTTCCAGCTCCAATCCTACTTTGCAATCCAAGTCACCTGGAAGTACAGGTTTGCCCTTGGTTGGCATTCTGCCATCAGCAGTGTGTTAACAGTGATGATACAGTGAAAAATACTGATTAATGCCAGGCTTCAGGTATTGCTATTCCAGATATAGCTGGAAATACTGCTATTTGATTAAAATTTCTGTTGACAACTATTTCTAAGACAAGTCCATCATCCAGTTCCTAATTAATGTTTTCCATATAGATGAACTATAATCTTTATGTACTAGCCTGTCCAGGGTTCAGCTGTAGCAGTCATTCTTCTCCTTCTTGATAACTGGTGTAGTGCTGTGTTTTTGACTTTGATGACACCTGAGAACAACGCTGATAACACCGATGTTTTTAGTTGTTGCTAAGTACTGTTTACCCCGATCAAGGACTTTTCAGTCTCATGCTCTGCTAGTGACGAGGAGCACAAGAAGCCTGGAGGAACCAAAGACAGGACATCTGACCCAAACTGGCCAAAGGGGTATTCCATACCACAGCACGTCATCCCAGCATATAAACTGGGGGGAGTCACCCGGAAGGCCCAGATCGCTGCTCGGGTCGGGCTGGGTATCAGTCAGTGGGTGGTGAGCAATGGTGTTCTCTCCCCTTGTTATTTCCCTTATCATTACTATTACTGGTGGTAGCAGTGGTGGTTTGTATTATACCTTAGTTACTGAACTGCTCTTTTCCCAACCCGTGGGGAGAGTGAGTGAGCGGCTGCGCGGTTCTGAGTTACCAGCTGGACTTAAACCATGACATAGCCATAAGATTTACAGAACCCTAAATATCTTCTTTATCTGGTTACTTTCCTTACCCTAACTTTTAATTTCCTGAGAAAATGAAGGCTGGCTGATTTGAAGAGGCCTATTTTTCATGTTGATTGTGATTGATTTTATTCTTACCATTACAATCATGTTGTTAAAGAAATACTACAATATCAATTTTATCAGCTTACTTAAACACCAAGAAATCAGAATTCTGATTTTCAGCTTAGGTAGGAACCTGGTCACTTTATAGAAAAGTTAAGAATCTTGGTAAAACTGAGATTAATTTGTAGCTGCCAGAGAATTTTGCTGATTTATAAACAAAACTGTCTTGACAGAGGGCAAATGCATCTGAAACAAAACCCAGAAAGGATTCTTTCAATGTGAAAGAATCTATTTTCACCCGTCTAACCAGCTTCCCTTTTTATCTTCTGTTTGCTGGGAGACAAAAATACGATGAATCAATTCATGCATTATAACGAAGTAACTACACAAAGTATTATTAAATTGAAAACCCTCTTGTCTTTACTGAATTCTATCTATATGTGAAGAACAAACCTTTTTGAACCAGGTTGAATCTTTACATAAATCTACATATTTTCATTCACTTCACTGCTACATAAATATAAGCAGATGCAGGGAGCAGCCTGTGGTATATTTTTATTCCAGATGTCTAAATTTTAGTTTGAAATATCCTCAAAATTATAATGACTACAGAATAAAAAGATTTGACGTTATGCTGTAGAAACCAAAGTTCTGAAGCACAGAGGACAGAGGGGTATTTAGGTCAGCATTTCTTCTCAGTGTAGCATTCTAGAATATGCAGTCTGAAGCTACAACCACCTCCCATTCACAGAATGAGTGCGGACACAGCATTAGCTAAGGTGGGGTACTATCAACATAAATTGAGGGATTTGAATCTGCCATTCTTTGGGTATAGAGACATTTAGATCCAGTATGTTTTTCCTATCCATAGCACTTATAATCTCATATACGAGAACAAACCTTCCCTAAAATATTTTAAAAGCTATTCTTACTGAAGTACCATTTAGTTGTGTTTAGTACTGTTCAGCTCAACAGCAAAAGTCTTACGGATTCCAACATGTTCAGGATGATTACTAACAAGCTTTTTAAAGGGAAGGGTTTTTTCCAGTTATTAAAGCACTAGTCTCAGCTGTGAGAACCAGAGGTTCCTTCTCAATCTCCATCATCTCAGAGCTAGGCAAAAGAGAATTTAGGCATTTCAAAACAGTCAGTTACTGAACAGCAGCTCTAGAGAAGAGAAACACATGCAGAACAGCAAGGCAAAAGTGTGGTGTGCCATCTGAACCTTTACACAAGTTCCTTCAGAAAAATTAATACCCTCCATCTGGTAAAGGAGGGTGCTTTGAGCAATTTGGAGCAAAAAGACCATTATAGCTTTAAGCTCATTATATAAAATAAAACATATTTTTTACATTTATAAATAAACTTAATATGCTCAGAGAAGAGAGCAAATTATTAAATATTGGGAACAGATGGGGAAATGTTAGATCATGGCTACTTGTATTTCCTGCATTTTACAGCTGGTTTGCAAGTATGAAGCATGCAAAGCCTTAAGCCACTCAGATCAAATGATCACAGTGGACCAAATTCAGTGCCCTTATTCAGTCTATTTATTCTACATTTGATTCAAGTATTGTTTTGCCTGAAAGCTACATCTTCTTGTGCAAAGTGCTTTCACTTAAGTCTCATTTTAACCATCTCTAAGATGGTTCAGGAACTAAATCAGGCTCCCAAATTCCTTCAGACTGTTTGCCTTCTCCTGTATGTCAAGGAGAGAGGACTTTCCAAGGCATTCTTAGTTTCATCCCACATCATTCCCTAAAGAAACTGGTAGTTACAGCAGCTCCCATCCTCTTTCCTTTCAGTCTTTGATGTATCTTACCCTCTTCAACATTGTCACCCTTGGAAAATATGAAAGGCATCTTTATTTCTTTGGAGAAGAAAAACAGGAGCTGTTTGGTACTAAGAACGTTTTCTCCTAGTTTAGGCTGATGTAAACACAGCCCCTGTAAAAAAAACAACAAAAAAGCCAAACAAAACCCAACAACAAAACACAAACCAAAAACCTCCCCAAGAACAAACCGCTGGTGTCATTATATTTAAAACAAAAAAATCGAGATGAGAGTTGCAGCCAAATACTATGAGTGTGTTCCTTTTAACCTGAAACTCTGCCTGTGGGCCATATCATCCTAAAAACTCTTTGATACAAGATAGGAACTAATGCTAGGGGCGTATCCAGAACTGCACACAGGTACCTGCTGATTTGCCTACTCACGGGTTTTGAAAGTCTCCTAGCCTGCTCCTGGCACTTCTTGTCAGTCACTGACAGGAAGATATTCCTCTGTGAAGGGCGATTTGCACAGCAGGGGACCTGCAAAGCAGCTGCTGCAGGTACTGCAAAGAAAATATAAGAAGCAAATGATATAAAAATGAAATGGAAAAGAAGGATCAGGAGTGGGAGGGAAGGAATTTGCTCTCATGAAAAATGGGGCATAGAGCAAAGAGGGCAGAAGAGAAGGCAGACATGAAAATGACATAAAAATCATGGAGTGCATTGGATGTAACTGATGAAAGGTATTAAATGCCACATGGTCAAGAAAGATTCAATTGCATGCACAAGGGCCCTGAAGTGCCTATGTGCATCACAGCTACACATGTACTAGCTGCCTGGGTGTCTTACTCTGTGGCCTGGCGTGGGTGTCCCATGCTCTCAGTACAGGAGCAGAGCTTGAGCCACAGCAGACCCTACTTTAAATTCTCATGGGGCACAGGTAAATAGCTGGTGGTTTTGGCAGGACGGTAGAGTCCTTATGCACTGCAGTCATGCCATCTCATGCTCTGGAGAACATTTCTATGTCAAGCAGAGGGACCATTGCACATCTGCTATATTCCTTTCAGAGGCAAGCCTGAATTATTTAAAGGTACAAGAGGGAATACTTGAGCTTCACTTTGTCATGTATGGAACGGAGAAAATATAAATTAGTGCATTTAGCCTTTATAAAACACAAATCTAAAACCAAACACAGGATTAATTTTTCTACTTTACAGAGCAATAATAGAGGTTTAGCCAGAACCTGGCTTCTCTCTCCCATTCCCAAGCCCAGGTGGGGTTTTTTGTCAGTAACTAGATATTGATCTCTTCAGCACTTATCCTTTTACCTGCCTCCTTCTACTTCCCCAGATCTGTCATCGTAAAGAATTCTCCTCACACATATAAAAAAGAAACTTGAAATACATATTGTAACAATCATATCTTCACACTTTCTTCCTAAACAGTTTAAAGATAGAAAAAGCTGGCTTTGTTATGTCACTGTGCAATACAGGCAGAAGGTGAACAGAGTAAATCAAATTATAGAGATAAATAAATTATAGAGATAAATAAATTATATAGAGATAAAAAGCTAAATAACCACCTTTTTATTTTCTTAAAGTTAATTCAGTTTGCAGGATTGCAAAATGTTTGGCTGTTCTTGGTAGTTGGGATGTTCATAGCTATGACTTGTAAGGTACCCAGAAATTCGGTCAAAGCATACTTGCAGTCCCTCACCAGCTCCTAGGAAAGCTGGTGTGGGACTGTTAGACAACCCAGGCTGGGTGGTTAAGGAAATTGGTTTACAGTGATGGAAAAGATGAGTAAGATAGATTTTGCATATATTTCACACATAGATTTTGATATTATTTAAGACCTATACACACCCTCAACATTTATAGCTTCAAATCCAAATTTCTGGCCCAGTCCACAGCTCCAGCTTCAGGCATGTCAGAGAGCAGGCAGATTCTAAAGGCAATTTTTCCAAGTTCTGCTAGAAATTTTAGAAAGGAACAAATTGCCAAGAAGTAGAGGAGGAATCAGTTCATTCAAACTTGGTATTTTAATGATAAATTGGAGAGCCTGCAGGTTTTTTACATGGCTATTCCAAGCTTTCTCCAGCAATGTGTACTAACAGTTTAAAATTGAGACTCTTCAGTTTCATACAACTGCAGCTGTGTGCCAGCTCTTTAAATGATTCACCTAAATGGCTATAGTTAAAATGCCCCAATTTTCTAAATCAGCTGGGAAAGATATTTCACAGCAATACAGAATTAATATTGTCCAACTTGTTAAAATTAGTCATGACTATAATTAAGAGCATACACAGGAGTAGCCAGGGGAAAATTGGACCTTTGAAAAGTATTTTTGGAGGTAAAATTACATACTGATCCCAAGTGATAATAGGATAATGCTTCAAGTTTGCAGACAGAACTACAGGTCTTTTGAACCGTGAAAAACGAACACACCAGAAGCTAAGTGAGAAAGTTAATAAGCTGCAGGTGAAGCTTTGCATTCAATAAGTGGCTGTAGAAGGCAAAGATTATGATATAGGCAATGCTGAGTGACTGGATTGCCTGTTAGTGTGGAGGAGGGTGCTAGAACTAGAATGATACGTTAAAATGAGTTTGATTGCTGAGCTCTATGAAATGTCATATACTCAAAATAGTCTAAAAAGGAAGCAAGAAATAACATAGAGGTGGAATACAATATCTGCCACTGGTTGTTCTGTTGACAAAAAAAAAAAAAAAAAAAAAAGAAAAGAAAAAGAAAAAAACCCAGGCACTCTAAGAGAGAGAGAGAAAGGGTCCACAGTGTTATTAAGCCCCAAAGAATGAGATTATTTTAAAGCAGGAATTTCAGTGCTGCCAGATGCATGTTTTCATTAGGACCAAGAAAGCTCGGTTGCACACATTTCATACCCACCCTGACTTGTGGGCTTAAAAATGTGCTCTTGTAAGTGAGCCTACTGCATTCCACAGGGAAGCAGGACTCTCACGTTTCCAGCAGCCTTAGAGGTTGGAGCTGACCTAGTAAACCTATTTATTGTCATAGCTGTGTACCAGAAGGTATGCATGGCAATTCCCAAAGGTAGCACCACTTGGTACCTCATGACAGTATGGAAAAGCAGTTCAGGAACAAAATATGCTAGCAAGGAAACAAAAATAGAAGGAAGAGTAGTAAAGCTGATACTGAAAACTTGTGCAAGAACCTTGTCTTTGGAAAGCAGAGGGAGAGAGAAGATCTGAAATTGTCTTGCATTTCTTCATTGACCTGGTCTTTACCTAAGTCTCAAATGAATACATATAGAGGTGGTGCAACAAAGTATTATGCTTTTGTGCCATAAAAGCAAAATACTCTTTACATTAGAAAGAGTGCTCACCAATTTCCCTCACTGACAAAGCCTCTTTAGAGCAGACACTCCCCAAAGAACAGATCTTCCCAAAGCTAAATTCAGCAAATAGAAAAAGAGGATTTTGACCTGTTTCCAGAGCAGATCCAGAACTGCTGCACTTGGACAGAGCCACTGATTAAATTGTTTGTAGCTCTTCTCTCACTGAATAAAAGAAAGAGGTGATCCACTGATTGATCAGATTCTGGTGAGTCACTAGAACAGCAGTCACTAGCCCCAAAACATCTATTAATAGTTTAGTTATAAAAGTGGAGTATTTTTTAACTGAGAGGAGGAAAGATCAATACAAACTGATAAAATCTTATAGTTTCAAGAAGAGATTTTTTTTTTGTTAATAGTTTAGAATCAGACATCTAATTTCACGAATATTCACATTCTTCCTTTTCTAAACTGTTGGGAACAATTATGAGATATAAGATATTTGTGCTTTTCAAAATCATAGAAAATATTTCTGCCTTCTGAGATAGCGATTTGCACCCAAATGTCTGTGACTTGGAGATTTCCAAGATAATATAAAGCCATTTTCCTTCCCTTTGCTAAGTACATTAGTCCTCTTGTCCTTGCTTATCTAATTTAGAAAGGCAGAGTAACATAATGTATAGTATTACTGTAAGTGATAATTTAGCCAAAATGTCTTCTGCCATACTTTGTCAGCGCAGATTATGAAATGCACAAGAGCGTCCACAGAGCATGCTATTCTCCAGATAAGCTCAAATATTTCAGTTTACCAACATATTGACTTATCCATTAGCACAGAAAACGTTGCAGAAGGCACTTTTTGAAAAATGCTTTTCATTAGGGCTTCACTACTGGTAAGCATCTCGCTGGAAGGCAACATGGATATCATTGTGTCAGAAATCAGTGTCGTTGCTGAATTTATGTCTGCTTCCCATCTTCTCCCAGGCATCTGTATTTAGATTATGTGTGAAATGCTAGTCCTCTTAATCAATGGAAAAATTCCCATTGACTTCAAGGGGGCCTGGATTTCTCCCTACTAATGTTTGAATCAAGTCCTTTTGCTTCATTCCAGGCTAAAAAACCCTTGGAACACAATAGTTCTCTGCTAATTAGCACATTATGACAATTGTGAATGTCTCTGGAACAAGGCTCCTTTAGCCTTCTGTCCCCAGTTCTGTCCTTAAAATGTCTGTTAAACTGTACAGTATTTTAACCTCCAGTACTTTCAGCTCTGATAATACAAGCACTTCCTATTGATAACCTATGGGACTACTCATGCTTAAAAGTTAAATATAAGTTTAAGTGATGAAATGACAGGTTCATGCTTTCTATATAGCTTTTTCATTAGAGTGTTTTTGATAGATTTCTGCTGAATCAATCTAGAATACTGTTGCCATTAATAACTTCTGCTATAAACTAATATAAATCAATAAAAATAACAAGAAGCAACTTTTGTGGGATAATTTATCATTCAATTACTACAAGAATCCAAAAAAAAAAAAATTTGAATAGGCCTGAACAGTCACTTGTAAAATCAACCAGCATGAAGGCAGACACAAGGAACAGGGAGGCAGAATCAACACAGGAAACCACTCAGAGAGGGACCGTATCGGAAGACCCCCTACCAAGTTTCAATAATCGCGTACATGTCCAACTCAAGATTACAAATGGTGTCACAGACTGTGAAGTGCCCAGTGCCTTTGTATACAAAAATCCATGGCCATGGAGATCCACATTTCTTTCATAGGGCTTTTGAGAAATGTGTCTCTGGGGCATCTCATTTGAACCACCCAGCCAGGAAGCATTAGCTCTCTCCACTGCCACACTACATGGAAGAGTGTCATACCATTATACATGACTTGTGCTTTCACCTCTCTGTAGTTATCATAAAGCTTATGTTTAAAATCACAAAGTAAAGTTAAAACAGCTACTTGTATGACATTCTTCCTCTGCTCTGTATTAGTCTATATAGAGTATAAATTCTTTCAAGGAGGCATTGTTTATTTTTAAGTCTGTCCAGAGCCCATAATATCAATAGTTCCAAGAACTCTGAGGCTTCTGCTCCTACTACCAAATTGATGCACTGCTGCTGAATGTTGCGAGTATGATTTAAGTGAAGAATCTGGGGGTACCTGCTTAAAAAAGCAGAAACATGGCTTTTTCTTTTTTCTTTTTTTGCCAGGTCAAAATATGAGGACATACACATTAAAAGAGGAGATTTTTGGAAGAATGTACTGGGGTATGTCCAAACCATACCCAATGCTGTTGCTCATTCAGAAATCATAGTGGGAAATTGTTACCTCCAAACCTTGTCAAAGTAGGGCTCTCCCAAGTGGTTGCATTACCTTTCTTCCTCCCAAACCACAGCCAGTTCACCAGGACACAGCCTGCACTGGACACACTATCAGCAAAGCTAAAAGTTAGGCATTTAAGACTCCTCCCAAAAAATCTCTCATCTGTTTTGAGGCTTTTAAATTCTTCCAATTTTTGAAGTAAAAATGCACTCTGAAAGCAGGGAAAGAAACTGAAACAGAACAGGTACCCTAAGGGCTCCACTGTGCCACTCTTCAGCAGTGGACTGTCAATCACCACAACACTGCAGAACAAGAGAAAATTTGATGCTCATATAATATGGTTTGGTCTCTCTTTGTATCACTGACCACAGGCAAGAATGGAAAGGATCTTTCCCCACTATTCAAAAACTTTCCTCACTATTCAAAACACTATTGTGTTTGGATGTGCAAGCCACAATCTGGCCCTGATTTTTAAAGAAATTCCAATAAATAGAGAGATGTCTGTACAGAACAATAGCAAGTTTCTTTGACTTAGTGTTGCCATATACAGATAGTACATTACTTGCCCTTTAACTTTTTAGTTATTTGAAGCTTCTGGTCCTTGCTTATCTGTCTCAGCTTTCAATGAAAAAAAAGAAGAAAAGGAAAGGATTCATTTATATCCCTCCTGCTTGCAAGGCAGATCATAAACTTCAGAAGAAAGGAGCCCAATATGAGTATTGTAGACCTCTTGATTAAAAACTTCATGATTTTTGTGGCCTACCCATTTTTGATTGCTCAGGCTTACTAAAACTTTAAAATCAATCAGACTTTTAGTAATACACACAAGATGTAATTAGGTATTATGACTGATGCATGACCATATGGCAGCTGTTCAACTGTCATGTGTAGTATACAAATAGTGATGCAAAATAGAAATTATATTAATGTATTTTATTTCATACAATAGGCAAAACAGACACTGAAACAATGTTATAGCCAAGTTTTCAGGCTGATTGTAAGTTTGTGTCTGAGCAGAGAAATCTCAAGCTGCGATTGCATTTTTGTTTTGCAGGCTGCCAGGAAATACCTTGCAGATATTATGATTAATTCTACCTGTGTACACAGATTTTAATTTCTTTTTTTAAATTTAGTAACACCTGTAGCTGAAAAACTGAAACTACCCATACAGGTTTGCAGACATTTGCTCAAACGTCAAAGAGGCATTCTCTTTTTGAGCCTGATATACTGCTGGGTTTTATCCATAGATCAGGATAACCTGAATGACCAAGAATGTAATTATATTAGTTATAATGTATTTCACAGAAAACATGGAGATCATTTGTTGATTCTCCTGTTTCTGTATGTGACTAGGCCAAGATATGTCAAGTTAAAATATTTGTGAATGCTTTCAAGGCAGAGTAAGGAGATATTTGTTTGGTAAATTCTGAAATGTTTCAGGACTGTCTCAAACTCTACCCTCAGGATGAAAAGAAAAGTTAAAAACTGAGAGCTATTTTTAGTTAATAAAAACAGAATATATCTTTGCTGCTCTTTCCTTACTCGTAGGCTTGGAAAGATAATGAGGCAATAAATTCTGCATTAACCTGAACTGTACCTGACTTTTCCAACTGCAAAAGCTTTGTCTGTATTAGTCTGTAGAAAACTAATAGACAGGGTCAGAGTATGACATTCTTGTGAGCAATACCACTGAAATAACAAGACATTATGAGGAGCATGGACTAAGATGCTATGTAAGAGAAAATGTATCTCACTTGTTCAAAGCACTGGGAATGAAGGTTTTGTGGAAAACAGTCCTTTAACTTCTCAATGCTAATGTGCCAATCCAGCAAAGGCTGAGCACACACTAAATTTCAGGGAACATTCATGTGCTGAAAATTAAACAGCTGGATAGCATTTTCCTGCATCAGAAGCTTTGCCAGTTATTATGCCCTTCACAGTTCATAGACTATTCTCAGGCTGCAGTTCTAAACTTTCCCAGGTCTGATGATGATCACTAAGAGGTACAAGAAGATAATATTCAGGCATTCCTTTGTAACTTCAGTTATTTTAGGCTTTCATAATTGAAGATGTCATAAGCTGCTGTAGAATGTCTGTGTCATGTTGGCTATGAATTCACAGTCCTGAGGAGCAGATTGGAGCATTTGCTCAGGGTTCTTGACAGTTCCTATTGTTTTCTTAACTATTAATGCCACGTTTCCTTTCATTTTCTAAACCCTGCTACAGTAATTTGAGAAGTGTGCTGATCCAACAGGAAACACAGACAAAACTTTTGGACTCTGGGCCTAGCTCTACAGCTAATACCAAAACATAGTACATACTTCAAAGTGCTGTTCCCATGAACACACATGTAAGTGCTGTCAGTGTCAGTTTTCAACCTTGCTTTAACAGTCTACAAAATTTACCACTGTCGCAGGCTGCCACCCTACCACAGGCTGCCAAGGAACGTTCACCTCTGCATTAGTGTACAGCTGCAGGACAGAATTAAATTCGCTGTCACCACATCAATGCACACACACAGATTCTCGGGTATCCTATGTAAAACTATTTCCCTGAATATAGTGATGGAAAACATATAAGTTGTGCTATACAAGTTGTAACATTAATGTCTGAGGAAGTCAGTGACAATTGAAATCAATGGAAATTGGATTTACTGTTGATTTTTCCAGTGGGAAGAGAGCTTGATCTGCCTGTGTGGAATTTTCCGAGTTCTGTATGACACTAGGTGGCAGCAGTTGTTTTAGAAGCTTTTTTTCCTTTCTTCTTTAATTTTGATCCATAAATAGAAGTCAGAAAGCACACATAATAAAATAAGTGCTGATTCCACCACTGGTTGATGAGGTGGGGAAATTTACACAGACTCAATACCAAAGAGAATCATAACTTTAAGAACCAAGACAAATATACATCCAAAAAGAGAGATGGCAGTCTCAAGACCTTTTTAACAACCTCTGGGAAGGACAAGAGAAACCTGCTAAGGAGTCAAACAGTCTGTCATGGGAAGGTTTCTTCCAACTAGAAATGTCATTCTTTCCCTTTTAGAACCATTTACTACATTCTCAACAGATTATGGGCTCTTTTCTCACATGAGGGAAAAATACTGAAAGCTCATTTCTTTTTTCTTTCCTCCTTTGGAGATAAGTTATCTCAGGACAAGAAGAAGTATGTGCATTAATACTGAATTGAAATGTCTACTTTCTACATTGCTTATAATCAGATATTTCTTAATTAACTATCAAAAAAGGAATACAATGTATTCCCATTGCATCATTCATCTACAGGTAATAAACCACCAATTTACCTTTTTGGAATTTCAGTCCATCAGATCCTTTAAATATTAAAAGAATGTATTCAAACATGATTTTCTCATGGAATAATGTACAAAGAAATAATTTTCAATTTCTACACTTTCAGTATGCAAAACAAAAGATTAAAACCACTCAGATCTGGTCTAAAAACTCAGGAGTGTTCTGAAAGTATAACACATTTCAGTTTCTTCTGAGCCTGATATTTCCTGATCCTATAAAAGTATATATAAACAAGTTTTTCTCCATATCCATCTTCATAAAATGAGGTGCTTACCTTTTTATGAAAATAAGATTTTCACCTAATAATTGAGTCCGTGAACTGAAGCTTTATAAAAAGTGTTGTGAGGTTTGCATTTAACTTGCAAGTTGGCAATGATGCATTTCAGGAACTGGTGGAACGGTGCTTTTTGAGACCACGTACATCAGCTGTTCAGTGGGACAGAGCAATATTCAATAGCCCTTTTGGGCATCAAGAGAAGCGAGTAATGGCTAGGTCAGCAAAGGAGATTTAACAATGACATTACCCATGTTGAAATTTGGGCAAGAAATCCCTACTTATAGAAAAAGCTGAGTTTTTTAATAAGAAGTAATTAGGAATTTGTTTTCTCATCATCTTCAAAGGCACACTGCGCCATCACCAGCTGAATTTCTTCTCAGGTCATATTGAGAGTGAGTTGGCTGTGAGTAAGCACTAGCTTAGAACTAGGTTCTTCCTTAAAGACTGAGCACTGACTCTAAGTGAAAGCAGTTGCAGTCATGGCACAAAATATTCTGGCTAAAACAGGGCCATCTCTGGAAGATTTCATTTTTGAAACCTCTTCCATGTCTAAAAGAAGAGAACAGTCAGGACAGCACTGAGGATCACAGCATCTCAGTAGAGAACAACAGCACTACTGGATTCCTAGTAAATGTGGAATTTCTGGCCTGAGTTCATACAGCATTTTCATGTCTCTGATCCCAATGTTATTTGCCATCAGACCAGATATTTGAACTAATCTATCCTAATCTGGTTCTTGCATTCTTCTGTTCTCAAAGAGAAAAGAAAACAGCACATTGATTTTTTTTTTTTTTTGTCTCAGACTGACAATGACACTGTGCAGACTAATAGTGATACAGTTATGAACTCCAGCTGTCTTTGGTAAGGAAAAGCTATTGACATTGGCTTTCCCTTTATCCTTTCCTTTTATATCTATTTTCTTGTTAGCTGAACTTTCTTTGTACCTCTTGAAACCCACTGTAATAATTCATACTGATTGCAAAAGACATGCTAGAAGAAAAGGCTGCAAAGCCACTTATTTGTAGTTATCTCAGTTGTTGATCTTAGCCAATAAACTGCTGACTGATCACTGCAAATGTTTCTACTTATAGCAGGTATGCAATGGGCTGATACTTAATTCATTTTAGCTTCTGTTGCTGCCAGTCTTTCAGCATGACAGCTAAAATGTTGTACAAAGCCCCAGCACAGGCCCCAGCACAAGTGATGTACCATCCCAGAAGTGGAGTGGTGCCTGTGCTGTTCTGAAACAGGTCCTGCTGGACCACCTAACACATGCCATTGGTGCTACCTCTGAAGCGCATGGTGATCTACTCATCCAGCTGTTTCAGCTGCAGATGGTAAACATATAGCTGCACTTCTAGGCTTGTTCATCATAGCTAGCATATTTCAAATGAGATGGGGAAAGGGACAGAAGGTCACAAGTCTGTGTATGCACACAGTGTGGGGAGGAAACGGATATCTTAGGAACTATAATTTCTGATGACAGCTCTGTTCTGTCTATGGTAGTACGCTGGGCTTTCTCCTGTGTAAGTTTTACCTTTATAGTGCTCACTGTGATGTCCCTTCTCTAACAGGATGACGAGGTGCGCTGTGTCTTGTGCTCCAGGGGTTCAGCTGTCAGTCACAGAACAGAGCTCTTAGCATTTTGCAAACAACCTGTGGTGCATCACTGTTTCAGGATGGGCTCTGTATTTATCTGTAGGATTCCAACACACAACAATTAAGCAAGCTGAGTAGGTAGAATCTGGATGTTAAAAACACTTCATCTGTGCTTCTCCATCTCTAGACAGGCACAGCTAGCTCCCCACAGGCACTTTAATCTCCTAAACCCAAGTGGGAATTTTATCCTCCATATGCCCTCAGTTTTTAGCTGGCTATCCCAGTGCAAAACTAAACCAGCCTGCATAAAGATACCCTATCCACAGTCCTCACTCTGTGAAGAAGACAGCTAAACACAATATGCAGCAGTGTGCACAGTTGTACAGATCAATACTGTCATTCCTTCTCTTTATTCCCTGCCTGCCCACATCCATCAGCTTTTTCTTGTCTTAGAAATGGCAGCTTTGGCAAATGGACTGACTTTTTATTCTTTCTTTGAACTAGATCTGGGGTTCCAGCCCACAGTCAGAGCTTCTGCACACTACAGTACTCCAGAGAAGCAGAGACAGGTACACACACCGAATGCCTGCCTATTACTAGCACATGGCATCTGCAAGGCCTGTGTAACACTGCAGCTTCATCATGCAAGATAAGGGTGCAAGTGATGGAGGTCCAGAGGGAAGGGATAAATTTCAGACACGTGGAGAATGTCTAATATAAATAAAGAAAACTGTATGAATCAAATATTTAGCTTTTGAAATGCTAGCTGTTCCAGATGTAAAAATCTAAACAATTATCCCTGAGATAAGCATCACAAAGTATATTTATACTTCCTGTAGGTTTTATTTTGTGTTCATTAATATATACAACATTTTCCTTTTTAAAAAATGCTTTATGAGCCACACGCTCTCTCTCTGTACTTTTATAGAATTGTTATTGGAGTTGGATGAAACTGCATTTGCATTCAAGGCAGAACTCAACTCACTATAATCATGCCTAATTTGTTGGAGCACTGAGTATTTAAATCAGATTATTACAATGTTTACAGCTCCCACAACCCTCAAATTGCATGATAATTGTCATGTCATGCAACTTATAGCTATGCAGACTCTGCATTAAGACTGACAGGACCATTGTGTATATTATTAGTGAAACATTTGTGAATCTGAAGAAAGGATGAGAAACCCAAAAGAAATCCTAAGAGCTGATTCTTACTACCATGCACACAATGCTGTTCAAAGTAAACCCACTCCATTTCACTACTGAAAATGTGTGGTCTTTCTGTCATTTGAGTTTGTAGAGGAAGACTTCAGCTGACATGTTCAGAGGTTGAGAGACCAGAGTAGAGACTGGTGAAAGCTGAAAAATTCTGCAAGCACATATTCTTCTACTATTAGGCATATTTACTTCCTCGAGTTTATTCCTGATATGTGACAAAATAGAAGGACTGGACTGTGAAATATTCAAAAATAAAAGAATTACTAAGTACCTGGGCAACAACTTGCCTGCTGCTTGAATTTCAGCTTGCTTCCTCTGTAGAAGCAGCTCTATCTGGAATTCGACAGCTGAATTTCTGAGTTGTAAGCAAATATATGACACCGAAAGAAACACACCTTGCTCTTTTTACAGCACTTAGCAAAATGCAGTAATGCTTCATGAATAGGTTTGTAGATGTCACTATAAAATCATTAAGAATACTACTTTCTCAATAAAAAGGGGGAGAAAAATTAGGAGAAAATTATGTTTTCTGTCCCCAGATTATAGTTCTCAAGGGTAGAAAATACACACAGTTGCTAGAAACAAAGTGCTACGCTACTGCTGAGATTCTCTTCTAGAAGACTGGAAGAAAAGTGGCCCCCATTTTTTATTTCTTAAACACAGATCGCACTGCACGGTGCAATAGCTGCTCACTTCCCAAGATGCACAGCCAGTGGTAACTCCATGTTCTCCTCTTTTAACTGAGTAATGGCAAATTAGTGGGGAAGAAAAATGAAGGCACTGTAATGACCAAAGAGGAATTTTTGCAAAAATGCATGTGTGGTTGGTTGCTAACTGAAACACAATGTCAGTAGTTCTTTTTAAACAGGAAGCAGATACTCCTGTTACTTATGGAAAGGCTGACGGAATTTGCATGGCCTTTGAGAACAGTTGTTTTGGAACATCCTGTTTGAGGGATCTCAGGCCCACTGCCGGCAGTGAGACGGAGCAGTGGCAGAAGGGACTTCCTTGTGGCTTGTAAGGAAATCAATTATGAGTAAACCACTGCATGGAGGCAGGTTCTGTACTATCTATGTATTATCGTTGTGGCAACCATGTGGGACCACAAGCTGAAAAACAGGTGGTCGGCAGCAACTGCCAAATCAGCATCTTGACCCCATCAATAGCCAGTAAAGAAATAGAACAGAAACAAGTTACAGATGGCAAATAACTGAATAAAAAGACATTAGGCTGCCAAGAGGAGCTCTTCTGGGAAGTAAATTGTTCCTAATACCACTGATTCTGACTAAGAAAAAGAGATTAAATTATTTGCATAATTGATTCTATGTATTCAATGCATGGGTATGATTTATATGCTCTAGCATTCAGAAAAGAAATAGTTTGAAATATTTAGGAGCTTATCAATCCAGCAAATATTATTTATAAGGATGTAAAACATAGGGAGACAGAAAAAGAAAGATCCTAGAGATTTGCTTCTAGGAGAAGCTGATACTGAAACAAGTCAAGAATGGGAAAATCACAGTCTTGGATTACTTTAAAAGTCAAGAATGAAAGTAAGTAAAAGAATTATACAATTTTTTAGAATTGAAAAAATTCAAGTTGAAACACAGCTGTCAAAGATTTATAATTTAAATTAACCTGTGGGATAGAAGCAGCAGACAAGCATGGCCACTGGGACACATTACAGGAAAAATGTGCAAGATAAATGAAATGCAACGGCTGAAGTACCCAAGCGTCCTGTGAGCCGTACTAGAAAACTGGCATGAACATGGTGGACAGTGATATCCAGTGAGCCCAAAAGCTCCAAAAGACAAGGACAAAATATGAGTTTAATGACTGCCATTTATGAAAGGGCAGAGACTAATTGTCTGGTTGGCATATAGGATGTTATTAGATGAACACATTACTATAACAAGTAAGAAAAGGAAGATGGGAACTAATGAAGGAGAAAGTGGCAACAATAAAGTTATGATTGTATTGCTTTGCTAAATTTTATTTGTAAGACAGAATCAAGCATTGCATGCTGCAGGTTTCTAATACAGCAACCCAGACAGATGACGAGCAGAGGGTGGGAGGATTTTGTGCATCCACAATGCCTTAGGGTAGCTACATCAAACAGCAAATAGAAGCAGTGTCCAACAGGACTGCCAGGTGCTAAGGCATTAAAAACACATCTGGGAAAGCATCCATGTAAACTATTATTATCAATACAACACGTAAGATAAAAAGTTTTCAGAACTGCTTGATGCATAGAAAAGGGGATGCTGATTGTCAGCCTTGTCAGGATATTCCTCCCTTCAAAATTCTCTGAAATAATAGTATTATTTATCAATATCTTATTATAATATCTTTTATATTAACATCAATTTTCTTGTTGTTATGTGCTTGTTTATTTGTTTTACCATTCAGCACAAACAAAACAACTTTGGTAACCAAATTGGGGGATATTGTTAAATCTCAATGGTAAATGAGAACAAGTCTCAAAAGAAATAAAACTAAATTTAAAAAAAACCCACCAAAAAACAGAAAAAAAACCCCAAAACAAACCAATCAACCAACCAACCAACCAATTAAACAAGCAAAAAAACAAACAAACAAACAAAAACCCCAAACCAGATGCAGGAAGCATGGTATAGCATTCTATACTCAGTGGTTTGCCCCAGGACTTCACTTCTGCTTTACAGACAAACTGGGATGGGCAGAGTCACTGTGGGAAATGCCAAACTCATGCAGCTCCCTTCCCATCCCTGTACATCTCTGTGACAGAGAGCAGTACAATTTCCATTAAACCCTACAGTCTCTTTATGCTCCATCCAGCCTGGCATGGTAGGACCAGGTTCAAACAATGAGCACAGGTGTTTATATGAGCACTGCCTGGAGTTCTTCCTTTGCATTTTAGTGATGATTGGACACATCTACAACAATCCTAAACCTTAGCCATTGTAGGAGGCCATTTATGCATGAAGCTGTGCCACAGCTGTAAGGTCAGCTTGTGAGCATCACTGCTTGCTTGGGCTCAGACTATGACAGTGGCCATGCAGACACACTTCATGATTTATATATATCCAAAGGCACCCAAACACTTCCCTGCAGATTGTGATCTCTGGTCCCGTGATGCCTCTATACATCCAATGTTACCATGCTCAAAAGTTCTCAGATTTTCTTTTAAAAACAGGTAACTACTTATTAAAGGTAATTATTAAGCCAAATGTTTAAAATACAGTATGTTGTAGAAGCTCATATAAACTGCACCTGTAAGTGACATCTCTGCAATACTCTTGTACATAGGAGGCTCAAAGCTATTTCTTGCCAGCAGCAGTGATCCGCAGACTTTAGATGTTGTTAAAAAGCTTACAATATCAGCAGGGCAACTGCTGCCTCCATTAGAAACATGATACTAAGATGCTGATTAATACCAGGAGGGGGCTTTAATCAGCCAAAGCCATATGCTATTTCACTTAAGATGAAAGTGCAAATGATAATCATTATTTCAGAAAGGATGTATTTAAAAGAAGAGCAGAACAGCAAGTGGCATCTTTTTATCATTAGAGCTTCTTCATGCAGCCCCTTTTTTTCTAAAGCTTTATAAGCTTTTATGAACATCTGGATCATTTCTTCATTATATAGGCTTCCAATATCATTATGTTTGATATAGCATTTACAGTGGAGCTATGCTAAACATCTAAATATACAATTAATTCCTATTAATTATAGTTTTCAAACTGGTGAAATTATCCATCATTAACTTAATCACTTGTATTTTATCTTAAAATTGTATTCACTCTTTTATAATGTCTACATCTAAAGCCATTTCTTCCCTAGGCTTTGTGTGATGTTTTGCATGCTATTTGTATAGAGGTTTGCCAGCCATTTTCAACTGCTTGTAGAACTGAAGCTGTCTGTGGCAGAATGTTTTAAAATAGAACCTAATTCAGCTTAGTTGTTTTTACCAAGAAGTGCTTCAGAGAAAAGGGGATAAAAAAGAGGTGAATGGAGTTTCTTCAATAATCTTTTTTGTGGAACCTTGAAAATCAAAGTATTGATGTACACCTCATTGAACTGCAGCAGGTTAGGAGCAGGATTCACCTTCCAGGAGGCTCTTGTCCAATACACCACATTTCTCTATGGACTCACTGAACTTCTATATGACTCTGCTCTCACTTTCCAGTTTTTCCCAGGATCCCTCATAGACCTCATTTTGTATATCACTTACACAGCAATTGAGTAAACTCAGACAGAGGCACTCAGATGGTGTCTGAAATTTCTCATGTGCTTCAGGCTTAATATACTCACTGAATGCTACAGCTAGAATTTGAATGTACAACCGGCAGCATCCAAAGGGCTCAGTCCTTTTAGTGGTGCAAAGGATGTCAAAAAGCGTGCATCTCCGCCTGGCCGTATGACATAAAACCGAAGTCTTGTACCTTCACTGCTGCCCTAAATCAGTCCCTCCTGAAGAGTGTTTTTTTGTGGTGGTTTTTTTTTTTTTCTGACAAGGATCTTCAGAACTAATGCACAAAGCCTTTAAAAGATTAACGTACTTGGATCCTAATGGTCCTTTTGTTACAGAAGGGGCCAGCGCTTTCAGGCTAGAGGATCCAGAGCAAATAAACAAAACAGCCAATTTAGTCAAGAGCACCACGGACTAATGACTGAGAGGCTCAGTTTGTACTAAAACAACTTTAGCTGGAGTCCCAGCTCTGCCTCTGACAGGATGCAGGGCCTTTGAAAGTCTGTCTGTATCCACTGCACTCTGTAATTATCTTGTCTGTTTCGATTGTGATCTCTTCATGTCAGAGATCAACATGATACACTGGTACAGTGCCAGTGAAACAGGAGTCATAGCACAGCCCAGGGTAGGACCCTGAGGTGCTGCTTTAATAACAACATTCACTCTCCTGCCATTGCAGTAAGCCGTATCTACATTATAATATCCACCTGCTTTGGGACATCTGGTATACATACATGTCTCTATGTCTTCTTACATGTAAATACAACTCTTTGAAGACTCTTATTGTTACCCGTCAATATTGTTAAGTGCTGTCAGAGTTTTCTGCACTGTATGAAAAAGGGGTGGATCCAAGCAGCCCTACAGTCCAAGCAGAGCAGCAAATTTTTTGGAGCCATCGTGTAGCGGGTGAGCCAGGGGCTGGTTCCCATTGCAGGTGTTCCCCAGGAGCTCACTGAAGTGCAGTTGCAGCAGGTTTTCAGGGAACTGGCAAGGGGGACAGTGTTTGTACTTTCAGTTACCAGACATGCTTCTGAGCATGGAGGGAAGTTGCAGGTTCAGGAAGCACAACACGAGACTGTGCTGAACAGGGAAGGAGATTTAAAGAGAGAAGGATGAGAAGCAGGCAAAAGAAACAAGAGGAGAGACAGAACAAATCCAGAGCTGTTCTCTAGGGAGGGACAAACCAGATCAAAGCCTTAAGGGCTAAAATACTAAAATTTATATAAAAGGGATTAACCAGATGGAAAGTTTCAAAATGGGGCAGGGTGGGGGCACTGGTTGTCACATACCTTCTAGTGTTCAGCATCTCATATATATGTCAGAAAATGCAGGAAAGATCCATTTGAGACCCCACCTTTCTCTCTATTCCACAGAGATATCTGCCTTCCTGTGACAACGGCCGTGAATTTCAGAGCTAGAGTATGACAGAAAAATGATTCTGTAGCAGATCTGTTCTACTAAGCAGGGATTATCTTTGCATAAGATTTGTATGAAGTGCCTCACACAAGTGAAGCTGAATAGGGCTTTTAGGCCCAGCTAAAGTACACATGATACAAAAAAATCATCATCACTGCTGTAAGCTGAATCAGTGTGGCGCCCTCTTGAAGAATATTTCAGCCCAAGAGCCCAAGAGAGAGAATACACTTTGAACAATTAAGCCACTGGTTCTTGTATCTTTTCAAGATTCAAATGCCAAGATCACCCCTTACCTGCCAGTCGTATTTCAATTCCCTCTGTCTGGAGAAATTGTCTGAAGATCATAACAAAGTGAGGTGATTAAGCCTCCAAGAACAAATGCAGTTCCTTCTGCACAAGTGCTGAGGGGTAAAACTTTCTTGCTTCCAAAGTCTTTTGAGAGTCTTGAAATTCTTTTCTTCTGTGTTGCATTTTGAAGTTGCTCCCCACGAATATCCTTGTCAGACAATACTAACTCTCCACCTACTGACTGTCAGTAGTTTTCGCAGACCTGACATTTAAAAGACTCAGAGCTTGAAAGCTAATCTCTCTTCTCAAAAGTTATATTTCCCAGCAAATATTTGGATATATAGCAAACAAATAAAGTGAGTGTGAATGGCTCCATGTAATGGTTCTACCACAAAGGTAAAGGCTGTATAAAATTGGAATTTAATTTGACTAAAAATATACTTGAGACAAAATAGTGTCTGTTTCAGTCCAGAGTTATATGTAACTGCAATTCTTTAAACAAAAACATCTGAATTAAAATTCACCACTTTAAATGCAGTCCTATGGTGGATGCTGTTGTCTGCTAGAACCTGAGTTTCTCTGAATAGTGGAGCAAATCTGTTGGTAACTTAGCATGGCTCACAGTGAAGAAAATACCTCAGTGACTTGAGAGGTGTGATGACTGTGTTCAGCCTTCCAAACTGACCTTAACCCAACCTGACTGCAGCCGAGTGCTTTTGTGGCAGCACATACTTGATCAGTGGGTTTTACAGGATGGCTAAATTCCACTCTGTGGCAGCTTCCCTGCCACCTGCACCTGAGGTAGCTGAAGTGAACTTGAGGGTACATGGGATCCCCTCGCTGCACTAGAAATATGTCCGAATTCCTTGAAAATGTCTTGGGAATATTTTTGTCATCTCTTTCCTAGTAAATTGCTATTCTTTTTTAGAATTGTCAAATCCAATTGCACTTCAAATTAAGCCTGGATTTTGAATGGTAACAAGACACCTCAGCCATTTCATCTAGATCTTAAGGAGAAAGATCTTGGATGTTGCACGCTGGCTTAGCTCAAGCTATTTCAGTTGCTCCTATAGGTACAGGTAGTCTGTTTGGCCCAATGAGTCAGATTATTACAAAAGCATTTCTTCCACTGTACAGCTGCAAGCAAACCTGAAAGCACAAGATTAGATTACTGAGCTCTGGGAGAACTTGATGCAAGAATAAAGAAGCTACCCTCTATCTTTCTGTTCTTATACAATGGTCAGTTTTCATTCTGTTCCTGTAACCAAGGGTTTCTTTCTTGCTCTCATGATCTTGTCAAACCCCAAAACAAGGTCCTTGAGCTTTGGAAGGGGAATGCTCAGTAACAGTCTGCCTGTGCACAATGCCATTTAGCAGGAATTTTCTCAAGAGTTCTCCAAAGGGTTGTATCCCCAGGCAAGCTCCTCTATTCTTAAACTTTCCAAGGCATTATTTAATAGACATAAAATCCACAGGTTGATGATAAAACTAAAAAAAAAAATCCAAGTCTAGAGAAATTATTTAACAGTTGAGTCTTAAAATTAAGCCAGATCTCACTTTGAAATATCTGTGAATCTGTAAATTAGCATACATTATAGCCAGCTCACTTTTGTCCTACCTTTACTGAGGAAAAAAAAATACTTCTGGCTGTTGACTTTGGCCTTTCCTTGAGCCTCTTCCACACCTAATCCTCTAGTCAAAAACCTGAATCTGGCAGGGAGATCTGGATGAAAGAAAAAGTCTCTTTTATCCAGATTTTATTTTTTGTCTCTGCGCATTATTTTGTTAAAGAAGAATAGAAAGAGAGGAAAATTCAATAAATACAAGAGATGCTTGTTAGGAGTCATAGGCAGCTTTCCAGAGAAAATGTAGGCATCCTTCCTAATAACCTTCCTTCTAAGGTGTCCCGCATATAAGAATGAAAATAGGTAAGGTACCAATGTTCCCATGATTTATAACCCTCATTTTTCTAACATCCCAAGGTGTATTTGGGCAGCTCTGAATGACATATTTTCTAATACAGAAAAGTCACTCCTTGTTTATGCTTGTTTCTTGCCCATTTTCAAATTGCTAATAAATATTATTTTCTTATAATTATTCCCAACTAACAGAAGAAAAGACTGACAAGAATTTAAGTGCCTTGACCAAAACCAAGGAGTTTTACCTCCTGTTTCTCTGGATTCCTACGGATATCTACCTCTCGACTATCACACATCAAACATCCAGTCATCTCTATTTACTGACAAATATTTCTGATCCTAATGGGCAAGGCTTGTTTTAGTATCATGCAGGCTAACGTACACAAAGGGAGCCTGACTATGTCTGGAAACTCACCTTTACGCATTACTTATTCAGATACACCCTACTGCAACAGGCACCCACTGCAGGGTGTTTATGCCCTGTTCATTAATCAGAACTATTTTGCAGTCTCAATCCGGTTTCTAGTAGACAGATGGCAATAGTAAGACATCGATATGTTTCAGACTTGAACTCTGAAGAGTTGTCTCAGCAAAGAAAACGACTGCCTGGTGCAGAGCCCAAGCTCCCCTTGTACCCCATGGGATGATTCCTATTCCAGGACAGCAAGCCTTGTGCACTTGCTCTGTGAGTAAGTCAAGCGAAGCACACACGGTTCATCAAAGAAAGATTTCCACCAACATTAGGAAACATAAATTCAGTGCAAGCGGCAGAATGATAGAGTAGTAACACTCTCTTCAGTAACCATGTTTCTAGTGACATCATTAGGTGTTCTGTGACTGAAAAATGTGGGATTTACATCTAGAAAGCACCTTTCCCTTCATGGGAAACCTACTTCACCTCCCAAAGTGAGTATCATTCCATTACAATCTCTAGATCATAGGTACAAACCAAACTGAATAACTGACTTTGTTTAATTCAGCACACAACTTATGCCAGTGGTGAGACACTAGCCACCACAAAGCATCCAGTATAAATTTTGAAAATATACTGTGCTGGTTTATGTTTTCTTCTTTGATGCTTTCCCCAGTATTAACTCTTCATCTTCTCAAAATTCCACATTGTCAAATTAAGCACAGTGGGCGGCACATTTATGATTAAGTTAAACCATTGAAAGAGAACTCATTTCTTGTAAATTAACAGGGTTTTTTAAAGCATTCCTGTCTTGATTCCACACTTTAAAAAAATCCACTTTTCCTTAATCTCTTAAACTTGGGCTGAGCAGAGTTTTAAGGTTTGCAGAGCTGTTCTCCAGCTGAGTGTTTCCTTTTAGATATGCACACCTCCTTGTTGGACATTCATTATCAAACCTTGTGTTTGCCTTTTATCTACAAGTCCTCTTCAGTGTTCAGCATAAACTACATGGACACCTTGCAGATTGACATTTCTTCATTCATGCTTTACCTTAAACAGCATGCGAAGACATCAAAGAAGAGGAGCCGACTTTGATGTTATAAAATGAAAAACGCCTCATGATTTGCCAAGACCAGGGGAACTTGTAGTTTGCTCTTTTTCCTGTTAAAGAAATACTACTGCTTTCCCCATGAATATGTGAAAATCTTTGCTATTTTCACCAAACTTGTATAAACATTTTGTTCCTGGTAGAAAAACAAGCCACATCTCATGGCAGTCCATTAAATACAGGCCCCAGTGCCTAAACCACAGTGGCTTGGAGGAATACAAACGCTTTATTTAATAAAGAGCTTATTTGTTTTGCACCTGTGACTTTGACACACTCCAGGTGTCATGACCCCCAGCATCACCTCACTAATACTGATAATAATAATGCACGTGCTGTGTTTTTCATTCACAGGTCACTGAGAGGGATTTAGAAAAGCATGGTCAGGCCTATGCTGTAGATTAAGCGACTGTGCAGTAAACGATGTTATTAGGTTTGGCCATGGTAGCAAACAGCCAGCAATAAAACAGAGCAGCCCTGATTCCTATGCGGATGCTTGACTCAGCTACTCACTCTGGTCATTAAATCAAAGGCAATAGTGCTCAGGACCGTAACAGACACTCAAAGTGCCAATAACCCTGGGAAGAGGCCAGTAGTAGCTTGTTAGAAGGTGATGCACTCCACACTGGGAAAGATTCTATTTGGTTCATAATTTCTGTTCCTATTGCCTTGAATAGTATCACGTTTTCTTTCATTGTTTTAAGTGAAGAGCTACCCTGTCCTTATAAGGACAGTAGGAATGTACATAATTAGTCCAAGGCTAGAGAACAGAGACATTCAAAATGAACATTTGTTATTGATTTCCCAGACTGCAGTGGAACTGAGAAGAGTATCATGAGAGGAAAAGATATGTAATTAAATGTGATTTGTTAGAACACTGCCTAGCTAGGTCATTGTATATGTATTATTTGACTGCATTGCTTCAATGCAAAGCACAAAGTTCCTTTCCCTGGTACAAAATCCTTTGATTAACCAGCCTCCCTTCATTGGTAGAAGGGGCCAGCCCTTCTGTTGTTTTGCTGCTGGCAGTGTTGCTTGTGCTATTTCTTTAAGACTCTTCATCAGATGTGGTTTGTCAGGAACATGCCTAGACTGTAAGTCAGAATAGAGCTCATTTTCTTTGATGTGCATTTGTAATGTGCTGCTCCAAAAGGAAGGGAATGAAAACTTTGGTCACACTGTTAATCTGCAGGAACTACATTCTAAGCAACTGATGCAAGTATGCTCTGCACATACCATGGTGTCAGTTGTTCCTTTCAAATAGAATTTTATCAATAATTGGTGTCAATGCAAGAACATATGTCAAACATTTACCCCAACTGATATAGCAAGAATGTGTTTAGCCCAGACCTTCTGCTGTAGAGAGACCTTTTAATTTCAGTTTAGGGCCTGAAATTTTCCAAACCAACATGTATAGCTACTTTACCTCATTTCTTGCTGTACTGTGCTTAAAGACCAGCACAGTTTGACTGTTTTGTTCCAGTCCTATAGGTTTCCTACTCTAGGCTTTTACCCTGGAGCAAGTGTTTAGCATACCAAAAAGTCTGAAAGTGAAAGGGTTACACTTGCTTGAAGGTCCACTTGAATGACTGTGAGAAGAAAGCCAAAATGGTAATCAGATCCCTATGAGATCATATGGAAAGCAGCCATGCCTATTTCACAGAGTCTTCTGATGTTGCAGGGGTCTGTAAAACGTTTAATCACTGAAGTTTCAATAAGTTGAGATTTGTTGTGAGTACTGTAGAAAGCATTCGTCTTAGATAAAATGCTGCCTAGTAATGCTCTTACTGCTACATGAGCCAGAATGCAATTGAATATCCATGGTGATTTAGCCTTGCACCACCATCCCAGTGAAGGGGATGCAGAATTTTCACAGCTATATAGCAGTGGATTAATATAACTATTCATTACAATCATGGGAGGCTTGATCTAACTTCTGTCAGAGTCGAATGAAAGATATCATTTGATTTTACTGGGAGTTTGGATGTGGGTTTTTTGTGTCTAATCCTGTAATTGCCCTCCATTGCTGCAGCAGCTTCCCAAGGTTCACACGTGAACCCTGCTGCCCAGGTGGCACCTATATGGCTGATTACCTGCTCTGATTACCCAGTGGAGCCCAAGTGACCCTAATTCTGTCAGACAACTAAGCATGGTACAGAGAGGTTTAATAGCTAAACCTTGTCTACCTTGCTTTTATTTTATTCAAACCTGTGAAGTTCTAACTGACCTAGAAAATTAACTTTGCCATAAACCATGTTGATGTCTGTCTCTGAAAGAAGTGAATGAGTGGGGTTTTGAAGATGGCTCTGCAAAAACTCACAGATGTGACTACATGTGGATGGAATCCAAGTAGCTCAGCTCACAACATGCCATCTTATCTGGCTCAAAGTTTGCTGCAAGCCAAGAGAAAATCCTTGTTAGCCAATCTTCATTAAACAGCAAACAATCACTATCCAAGCTGAAAACGGACCTAGATTAAAGATCAAATTACTCACACAGGTCAATCCAAATAACCCCTTCCACTTCCTTGCAAAAATCCAAACCTGTAGACTGTCAATGGACCTTATAACATGAAGAAATCTGAAAGGTAGTTTATGTTTCTCAGGTAGTTAAAGGAAAACACCATTTTATACCATAGTTTCTGGGTTTGCTACCACTACTGAGCAGCAGAACAAACAAGATTGTAGGTACAAAGGCTAAAAGATGGTTCAGCTAAGGTTCTATTGTGTTCTCTCTGCCTATACAAACAAAATATCCATTAGATTTAAGAGAGAGAGAGAGAAACACAGTGTGCTTAAAAATACTTCTTTTTGTAGTGCAATTCAGACGTTATAACATCGACATAGGAAAAATTATTTGGACAATTCTCTGGGCTGCTAGAGCCAACCAAAGAAAATGGATGCCCCTGATAAAAGAGCACTGAATTTTCAGAGATGGCTCTTGAAATACACCAGGTTTGAAAATGGAAGCCTGAGAGCATTAGTCCTTTCCCCTTGGCTGACAGGCACGTACTGAAGAACACAAGAGGATTTTCAGTGGATATTTTGAGTGTCAGGGAAAAAAACCCCAAACCCAACTTGTGAATTAATGAAGATTTTGATGAGCATGATATTGCCTAAAACCACCATTGTTAGTACAGGGTTGTGGGAGGGGGGGGTTGTCAGATTTGGCAGATTTTTGCAGCACCTTCTGACTGTATGAAGTTTTGTGTGTGTGGCTTAACCTTTTTATTTCTGCCTTTTGGAGTTCGATCTCTGTCACTGTTGCCCTCTGGATTCAAATTCTTAGTAGAATCAGTGTTCCTGACGCTCATGGTTATTCTGATCTTTGCTTTCAGCACTATTCCAGCAAGATTCCCTCCTTGTCAAAGCACTGACTCAGTCTACCTTAGAGATTCTGTTGATCTCTAGGACACATGCAAATCTCTCAGGTTTCTCTATTGTTATTAGCTTGGCAAGGCTTGCCAGCATTAAAATGTTTAACAAAAAAAATGCTCACAGTGTTATTTATATCACTTGCAGTAATATCACAACAATTTAGTGCTCTGCTCTGCATGAAATTTGTACATTATTGAGAACTGGTTTTCAGTATCACATTCACTTCCTTTAACTCCCACACTCTTGCTGCTAGCATCCATGTACAATACTACAGCACCTTTTTCAGGCTGCCTATCAGATGTTGAAAAGAATTGTTGGAAGGCATAAGGATTAGCCAGGTGAAATCCTTTGTGCTGCCTTTGTTTCCCAGGTCGAACACTGAAAAGTACACCATCTACAAGCCATATTTATCCTTTTTTCTTGAGCCCAAAATAAGGCCTGGTCACGTTACAAATCACCACAAATATCCTCATTAAGTATTAGCCTAGTCTTACAGAAACAGTTGTCAGTATCAGCTCAGCTGCAAGACACCGTTTTAGTTTTGTAAAAGCTGCATAGCAGCAGACTAGAGATGGCAAGGTAAAGAAAGAAGACTAAATTCTTGAGCAGCAGTTCTGCCAGCTTAAGACACCTACATCCTGACACAAACTATGCCTTTGCAGCAGCAGCAGTACACTTCTCTACCAGCATAGGTGTGTTCAAGCTATGGAACTCTCCCAGTCTGAACGGGCCTAATTTCCAGGCTTGGTTCAGCCAGCCCCAGGACTTTCTAAGCTGTAGCCAACAGGGTCTGCAGGTCCCCAAGGCGAGGCTGAAGCTTCTGCTGCTTCTGCACTCCTCACAGCCTCCTTGCAGCCCTGCGAGCAAACTCTGACACCCCAGCATCTTGCTTAAGCACACGCTGTAGCTCCCCAGGAGAAAAAGCAATCCCCCCACTCCCTCCTGAAAACCCAGCCCCTACAAGAAGACTAAAATACCAGCATGGACAAGAGTAGAAAACTAAATACTGTGCAGTCAATAAATGACAAATGAATCATTAGAATTATAATAGCTAGACTGTTGCCCTGCACAAGGGACTGTGAATTTTAGAAAGGGCAGAATCACTTGTTTACTGCAGGCCTCCAGACAAGCTTTTGATTGCTGAGAAGCCTTGGGAAGTAACTCCTCAATGGTCAGGTATACATCTCACCCCTTAAACACATGCAGCCCTGGCTGCTGTCAAAATTGCAATGCTAAGCTAAAGTAACTGCTAAGATTGCCTATTTTGGTAATATTTATTTAGTGCAGATTTGGGACCTTTATGAGGCATCGTGGTCTTTGGACATTTCATAAATAAACCAGCTCATTACTAGCGTAATTAACTGATCTCAAGTAGATGTAAAGCCTGGTTAAGGAAACTGGTCAGTTTCCTCCACACTGGCAGATAACAAGCATTACACAGCAGTGACTCGAACATTTCTGTCAAATCTTTCCAGCTTCTCCAAAACCTTCCACAAAACAAGGGATATGTTGTATTTCTTGCTTGGCACTACTGCTATAGTACATAGTAACTGCAATGTCAGACTCGTTTATCTTCCCCCAGTTGCACTCACTGTTGCAATTAAGGGAGAAAACCAGCTCATGTATAATTAAAGACCTAAGTGTTATCACACTTTGAACTATTACATCTCTCAATCTAAAGATTTTATCTACACACTAGTCTCCTTACCTGAAGAGCTCACAAGTAGGAACTAGATGTGCAAACTCTTTCAGCAGTAAGCAAAAAAGGACGAGGGTTAAAAAAAGTACAAAAAATAATTAACCACCCCCCACCATTCCACTGCAAATGGACAACACAGCAAATTAGACCTGATGCTCTTATTGCTAATTGAAGTACTACTATATCAAACAAAATGGTTAAGGACTCTCAGTAGAGATATAAAACTCAATCATGTTAAAATACATGAGCAATTTAGGCTGGTACTGTAAAGAATACCAGTTATTCATCCATCAGTGGCACAGCAGCCTTGACAATATGTTCTGTATGTTAGTGAGGCCTCACAGCTTACAGGACATCAGGTCTCCTGTGCATGCAGATGTTGCTTTGTTGATTCATATTTCCCTCAAGGAGTCCACTATTGTGGACAGTACAGTTAAACAAGTTGAGGCTGAGCACTTAGATCTCAAAGAATGAGCAATGGGGCTCTTAAAAAATTAAACCAGGCACACTTTAGACAGAAAGATCACAATAAAAAAAAGTGTGTGTGTGTGTCTATATATCTCATCATAACTTAATTACTGGTGATCAGGAATGAAACAGGCATCAGTGATACTTCCTTCTGAAATCTCAAGGTTTCAGCTGAGAGGTTTAGTCTGGAATTAAAATACAATTAAATTAAAATTCCAGAATTCACTGGAAGCTGTACTAGAATAAAAGAAAATTTGAAGTCAGGCCTATGCTTCTAATTGAAGCAACTTAGCAATGCAAACATAGAGCTGACTATTACACTTTGAAGAAAGAAAGAGCATCTCTTCACACTGAGCATTTTCATCTTTCAGTCTCTATCTGAACATCACTACAAGTAAAGAGTTCAAACCTGTCACAGTCCTTCAGCTTTACAACTTAAAATCTGCTGCAGAACCACAGTTGGGCCAAGCCTTTCTCTCTTGAACTCGCTATGACTGCTTTCCATTGGAGCATAAGAGACTTTGAAACATCAAAAATTAATTTTCCATGTGGAAGATGATTTTCAGATACTTTTTTTTTCATCATGTTTATCCTTAAGGTAATTTTTTACTCAGAACTCAGAGTCTGGCTCTCATGCAGTCTAAATCAAAAGTTACCAGAGCTACAAACCAGCTAGGAAGTAAGCTGACCAATCTAACCAAGAGTCACCCCTGAAGGAAGAAAGAAATGACTGCAAGACATCAGAGGAGAGAAAATAAACTGAACTAAATTCCATTCTGTTGTGCTGAGCTGGTTAGAGAATGCCTACTTCACCCTAAGTAGGGTGAAAATGTCTGTGTGGCTGGCTGGGAAAAACAAAATGCAGGCAAGGAAGCTCAAAAGTTCTGAGCAATTTTCACACTTTAGTTGTTGACAGTGCTGCTGATGGTCCCACTTGCAGACAACAGAGGCCACAGTCCCCCTCTGATTATGAAATGGCTCTGTGTCCAGATTGAGCCTTTTGACATGAGGGCGGCATCAACATGGCTGTGACGGCCCCTGCCAGCAACAGTGAGACAAACCAAGTGCTTATTTTCATCAGTGATAGAACCAGAGCTGATCAAAACAAGCAGAAGGCGCTGTTCTGTTTGGTCTGTACACTTTGTACGCTGCCACTTGGGAACTTAATTAGCCCGCATGCTTCATGTTTCTATCTTTAGCCTGATGGCATACAGCTGTTCTTTTCAACATTGCTGCCTACTGCCCTTTCCCTGCTGTTGGGGTATGATTGTAAATAGACATGGAGAGATCTCCTCAGGTTTAGCCGTCTGCCAGTGCGGCTTCAGCTTACTGATGAGCTGCCAAAACCAGGAAGTTTTGGCCGAAATCATGAGGTAAATAATTTCATTACCTCACAGAAGTTTTGCTTAATTGCAGTTAAACCACCAACACAGGGACAGATCCCACAGCCTCACATCCCAGAGTAAAACTGCTCTCCAAAGCCAAACGATGACAATCACCCTTTTGAGGGCAACCATACCTGTTCAGGTGAGGAGGCAGAGCTGGTGTTGCCCAGGGACTGTGATGGCTGAAAATGGCATTTCCCACCTCAGATGAGGGTGGAGCAGCAGGGGCAGAAGAACAGGCCCTGGATGTGAAAACACATTGTGAAAGTACGAAAGGATATACCTTATTTCAGGGTATTGAGGCCTGGCACATTCCTCAGAAGATTTCCCACCATGACAGATGGTGACCAAGACTGTGCAAAGATTTAAGAATAAAAAAACCCCAAACCAGGACTGAGGTGATGGTCTGTTCAGACTGGAGTCAGGAAAGAAACACCTACTTGAAGATGCCAAACTGACATTGAACCCAAGCTTGAGGAAAGACTCAGCAATGAGGCGTGAGCTCCCACTTCTGGTTGCCTATGTGTTTAGCATCAAGATGAGCATTAGCACCCCTGTGCCCAGCAGTTGCAGAGCAGGAAATAAAACAAAGCTGGCTTTATACTCTGAAGGTGCCAAGGGAGGAAGGGAATGCACCTCTGCAGTACATGTGATAAATGAAGTCTAGATCTCTTTGCCTGTGTAATTTCTCACATAGGGTGTCACAGCCTTGTGCTTTCAGCTGGGACATTCCTATCACCCAGCTGGAGCCCAGCCAGCATCCCTGAGCCCAGCCATTACCCCCAGGTTCAGAGCGCAACCAATTTTTCTGAGCAGTTAAGAAGTTACATGTTCATCTACTCCCAAGATTTACGATATCAGTATCCTCCACCTCCTGCCCCCCCCCATTAGTTTTTGTCTCCTGTAATCATTTTTTAACTCACATCCTTGAAATTCCTTCCTCACTACCTTGACAGTGATGTTAATGTCAGGTGCTGCATATCATGCCACACTCATGAGTTTTACATTCCTACAACATGGCAGACTTTGATACAATTACAGCTTGGCTACATATCTTAATTTATGTTACAGTATTGCTGTAGTGATATCGGAGACAAATGTTTAATTCACAGAACCTCAGTTTCAAATTACAGTCCCTGAATGCAAACAGCAGACTTCAATATTTTTTCATCAATTTCTTAGTTCATAAAAATCAATTTTCGTAGAGTTTTTACACTGTACATAAAAGACTGTGGCATCAATTAGCCTTAATTCTTTTTTTTTTTTCTTTTCTTTTTTTTTCTTTTTTGGAAACCTCTGTGTAGGAAAATCTCATATTTCAGCAATTTGCATTATCCACACAATCTGCTTTGAAGTTCTAAGTTATGGTAAGAAAAGGATCCACTTATCTGCACATAAAAAATGTTCAAAGCTTATAAATTCCCTGAAACAGATGTACATTATCATTGGATTTGCCTTTCTCTCTTTGCTGTTGCATGGCTAATAGAGTTTCATGTGCCCCCTCACATCCTCCCCATTTAGCATCTTTTCTCTACAGAAGCATGCACCCTACTGTGCCAATCCACACTTCAAAGATTTCTGTCTATCTATTAGAAACAAAGCACAAAGTGAGAACATATGGCCCCTTTTAAATTTCCCACATTTAAGTCAATATCGTTTCTTTTCTCCTTTGGCAAAGAAACATAATAAGGTTTATCTTCTCCCTTCTTAAATCTGCTGGCTCTCCCAAACTGCTTGTGCCAATTCAGCAGTTACTTTGCAGTATCAGACTTGGCAGCACATATGAAAACAAAACCTCTAATTTTTAAAATTGCTTTTATTTCTTCAGATCAAGAAGATGCATTTAAATGATGAAAAAGGACAAAAATGTAACTGCACACTTTCAGATAAGTGGATTTTAAACCCATGAAAGGGCACAGCAGAGAGTCAACAGGAAAAAAATTGTCTTGTTCTTTTCATGGTGACATCTTTCAAAATGTTTCATATCATCAACTAGAGGGATGGAAGAACATTCTGGAATCTATGGCCTTACCGAGTACAAGCACCTGGCTGTCCCATGTCCCAGAGCATCCGCAGACTGGCACTGGGGGCAGCAATTAGGCAGTATGAGGCACTGATGCCCCCCTACAGAAAAAGGAAGAGTTGCTTGCCTCAGATTCATTCATACTCCTCAAATTTCTCTATCAGAGTTACAGACATAGTGAACATACCAGGAAATAGTTAATGTGCCTGGAAATTTCAGACCACTTCTTTGGAGTGACTCCACCATCCTGCACATCCTTGGGGAGGTGGGTAACAGGGCACGCAGGATGCTCATAGTGAGGTCTGCTGTTCAGCGGATTTCCTTTACATTTGTGGGCAATAAAAGCATGATCTATATGAACAAAGGCTCCAAATAAAGTCAGCTTCATTGACTATTGTTAGAAAGATCAGCACACACATAGTCCTGTGAATGCTGAATTTATGATTCAGTTATAAGGAAAGGGGTTGCAGTGATGCTGTTTTTAGCAGACTAAGGTATGGAAGTCTTGCCCTGCTCCTGAAAACACTGTGACTTATGCCTTTAACTCATAGTCACTAGCTAAAATGACTCTATATTTCAGATTCCTAAGCTGTCAAAATTGTAATATTTAAATTAATTGATTTTAGCATCCATTTATTAGACCAGGAAAATTCTTACAAAAACCTGTCCCTGATCAGTGCAATTTATGAGTGTCCCAGGGCCATGATTCCAAGCCTAAATTAATCTTAAAGGAGTGTAAATTGGAGTACCTCTATTTACAGCTGATCCAGTAAAGCTGCACAAAGTTTCCATTGAAATCCATATAAGTCACATACGCAGAGCCATTGAGGGCTATGGCCTTAACAGATGGCACACTCAAACAGCAAGAAGTTGTGATTATACACATCAAAAGTAAAAAGTATTCCCTGAGAAGATTGTAAAGAGACAGGAGGAATGTGAGACACACAGTGCTGCTTTTTGCTTCTCTTCATACTTTTGCGCTTACTGGAAACTCCGACTCTCTTTAATTGAGCTTTTCCTCCTCTCCGCTCCTTTCAGGGTGAGAGGGTTAATTGTTTCAGACTGAAACATTAAAATTTTCGTACTCCTGCTTCCTAATGGCATGTTGAGTATGCAAGGATGCCCTGAGCAGGCATTGCACAGGAGTCCATACAGCACTCAGAGCAAGGGTGAAACAAATACCTCCAGATCCCATGGCCACGGGTATCTATAAAGCACTGTATCTACAGCTTTAAAAATCAGCACTGGACGAGTGAGACCTTAATGCTAAATTGCTATAGCATTTCACTGTTTATCTTAGTTGAACTAGCGTTACCAGTCCTGGTTGTTAACAACCTCAAGTGGCACTTTATTCATCTATCAACAGTCTCATCCTGTGAACAAGCAAGAGGAGAAGTATAAACACCCACTCCGAAGACACTTTGCAGATCTAAGGGAAAGCCCACAGAAAGACCGTTCACAGAACTCCAGTGAGAACAGAAAAAATACAACCTCCAAACCAACATTTTAATCTACAAAGTTTTATTTGTCTTTTTAAACTTGTAAACCATAAAAAGAGCTTATCAAATATCTGAAATTAGTACAAGAAAAAATGATGACTCATATAGCAAACTGCATTTGAAGGTCCAAATTCCAGGACATGCATGGGGCTCTGCTGGCTTCCATTTGTGAAGCTGAAGACAAATTTGGCCCAGTTTGTTTGGTGTTTTATTATAAAATACACAAAGCCTCAGCGTTCTGTACTTCTTGAATGGAACAGAAAGGGAAGGATTAAGTGCAAGAATAAGCACTCAGCACCAGAAGGATCTGAACCCCTAATTTCATCCGCAAAGTACAGGCTCACCAAAAGAGTACATCTCTTAGCTGGTAGCAATTACAGGCTGCTTTGGCTATATGGACTAGGCACTCAGAGGAAGACAAAAACCCCACTCCATAGGCATGTCATAAGACCCAGAAAGCATGGTGCACATCATTACCAGTAACCCTGTTATTGTTAACGTTTGTCCATTGCCAAATCTATTAATCCCCTTAACATTATGTCCTCAACATTGTTACAAAACTTCTGGAATTTGCTACTGAGATCCCCAAATACCAGGCTGATGAGACAACCAATAGGTCCAGCCTGCCATTCCTTGTGATATAAAGATTACACTTTGTGTCAACAGATTTCACAGGCACAGTTAGTGCTTAGCAATTAGAAAAATCAGGACAGATATAAAAGCTTTGGGCAACATTTGACCAACTTACGTGTGTTTGCAATCAAACAGAAAAATAGCTGAGGCTACTATTCAAAACACAGTCTACAGGAATATTGAAAACATCTGTAGAAACACATCCCTCTGCTTCTGAAAAAACTTCCATCAACTTGGACAGGGACTAGGGAACCAGGGCATCATCTCTTACCCCGCTACAGCCCTAGTGGTGTTTATCTACAACTTCTCTTCCTTGCTTCTCCCAGTGCACACTGGAGATTGACCTCTTCCAGGAAGTCTTCAAGCTTTCCCAGTGAAAAGCATTCTATGAACTACTGTTGCTGTTTTATAAGCAATAAATGTACCATAAGAGATTAAAAAAATATGAATATAGTTTCTCCATACAGTGTTTTCCTGCCTCTTGTCTGTCTCCCTCTGCACCTTTATCAGACAGTTCTGTGCTATCCATACACATCTCAAATCTTTCCATCCTTCCCTTATCAGTCTTTCTTCACAGCTCTAACTTTCACAGTAATCCATCTCATAGTCCTTAAGTCCTGCTATTTTAAAACAAAGATGTTGGAATACCTCATCCATATGATTTCTATCATTTTAGCTCAGTAGGATCAAATTATCTAAATTATATAGAACTATAAAAGTAAATTAAAGCATCATTGAAAACATCATTATTTAATAACTTTAATCCAAATTTCAAATAAGATGCATTTCAATGTCTACTGAATAATTTAACTATAAAGTTATTTGCTTTTCTTTGTCTGTTCTTTTTAGTCCATTTTTAGCCCATTTTAAATGTACAGAAGCCAAAGAAATCCCCAAACCACCCCTTCCAAGTCAAATCAACTGATCATCTGTCAAAGATAAAAAAAAAAATAAAAATTATGTGATAAACTGAGGCTGGTTTAGCTGCTAAGTGCATTAAAAAAGAAATCTTCCAGAAGATCTTAGAAAACACATTAAGTTTCATGGATTTTCAAACATGTTTCTGCTTGGTACGTTTAAAAAAAATAAAGGACCCTGACAACTAACAGGATGCTCAATATGACTTGGTTCCCAGCAAAACCACGAATAAGTCATGTTTGAAAACATATTTTCAGACCTTGATGAACTGCATCAAGGTAATTAAAGGTGAGACTTGCTTAGCTGACACGTTTCTAAACATGAACATTCTTGCCTGTACTCCAGACAAAAATCATGGTAAATATTTTGCAAATTTTTTAGCACGATGAATTTTTCTCAAGTATAGTCTTGGACCCAAGGGGCCTAACCTTCCTGCTAATCAGAACACAAATGAAATCTGTCATTCAATAATTGAGGTACACAATGACATATGGAGAACAGTAAGCATTTGTCATATCTGTATATTTATGTGACAACTTATAGACTGTTGAGCTTACACAGTACTTATCTCTTTACAGAAGATCACCTCTGTCAGAATCCATCTTGTGCCATTCACTAACTTCTGCTAGACGACACACACATGTATATATATATACACACACACACACATATATATATACACACACATATACACCTTTAAACTACTTCTCCAGCTATACTTTGCTGTTCTGTGCGTATGATGATTACAGTAGGAAGGCAGTTATAGCAGTCATGTATTTGGTTTTTTAATCTGGTGTGGCCTTAAGGGGCTGGTCTGCCAATCTGCCAGGAGAACCTGTACTTCATCATCAGAGGGCAGAACTGGGTCTTTATTTCTAATATTAATTAAATAACGTGGATGTTTCAAAAACATCTGGAAGTGCCTTGACGTCTTCCAGTGACATCAGTATAGAGCACAATATTTGCTGCTAATCTTCATTAACTTACCAGCCTGATCTCTTACAGTAAAATTTCCATTTAATATTAGCTACTACAAAACCATCAGCAGTAAGATGCATAAAGAATAAATACTGAAATCACTGTCTGCACATTATGTAGACTTCAAACCCACATTCCTGGAATGAAATTATAGGCACCCTGAAGCCAGTGGGAATCTGGCAGTCTTGCCAAAGATTTCACTGGGACAGAGATTTTACTTCATTATGCTTAGCTTAATTTACTTTGAGTAAGCTGGTCATGAAGTTGTGAGAAGAGCTCAGCAATCTTCATTTTCAAAAAACCTGGCTTCCCAAAAGTTGCAGCTGGTAGAGGTGAGCAAATTTTTTCTGTTGAAATTTTTTTCAGCACATAGTGCAAATTTTGGGATTCACTTTGTTTTGCTGAATTGCTTTTTTGTAAAATCAGAAGTAGTAAGTGAAAAAGCTAGTTTTCATTTCAAATTACTTCATGCTACTCCATTTTACTTTTAAATAATAATGATAATTTCTTATTTTCTTGGAAATGCAATTTTTTGTTTAACCAGAAACTAATCTGTTTTAAATTCAAATTCAGCCACAGTTTTGAGCAACTTAAAGAAATATATACATAAATGTTTTAAAAGGTTTTCAGATTTAATAGCAAGCTGAAAAGTCAGTTATTCAACACAGATCTAACACTAGGGGACAAGAAATTTAACTTTGAAACTTGATAGTTTAAATATAAAACCAAAGTATCCCCAGTCCATACCTTATGGCCTGATCCTGTTCCCAAAAATGTTAATTAATGCAAGCTCTTTCATCAATGGGATCTGCAAGCACTGACAGCAATTGCAATAAGCCCCTGAAATCCACAACAAGAAGGAAATATACTTTCTGAACTAGTAAAACTTTAATTAACAGGGGTTCTCTTGGCACAGTTTTTGCTGTTAAATAAATAAAGCATTTAGTCAAAACCATCTATATTTACTATACAAAATACTGAAAAGCAAACACTTTTAGAAGATATGGAAATTTAAGGTTCTGTGAAAAGAAGTTGTGTTACATGTTATTCACACTTAATGCACGTAACACAACTGCAACACAGTACTTAGATATTGTATGTATAGATGGCTGGTGTAAAGTTTTAGTATGGGGATGCCACGTTACTAAATTATATTTGTTTTTCATTGAATTTGAGCAAGGTATAGTTCATATCTTGAATCTCAAAATACAAGAAACCAAAACAAACCAATGCAAGGTTGTAATCAATGGTCAGTTGTGTTACATTTCAGAGTTGACTTGGCACAGCTAGTACTGAACACTTCTCAGTCTTAGGATAGGATTTTGTTATTCATGCTGTTATCTTTTCCAGCAAAATATCTTTGGGTGAAAGATTTATGCCCCTCTATTGCCCCTTCTTAGAAAAACCCACAGTTCTGAAAACACTCTTATTTTCCAGAACATTTTCTGGCTTTCAGCAGCAATCTCAATTAAAAAAAATTGACTAAGGAATAATTCCCACCTCCCAGTTTTTCTGGCATGTGCTCCACTGAAATGAGAACAGCTTTAATTACATCTTCAAAACAAATAGCATGGCATCCCTTCTTAGATGGAATGTACACTTTTGTGTTTTGCATGCGGTATAATGTAAGTTACTTGAATACATCAGACTTTGTTAACACTATAATATAAATAAGCTTATTCCTTCTACTAGACATATAAATGCCTTTTTTTTTTTTTGTTGCAGTCCATAATTATATATACATTGAAAAAGAATGATACACAAGCAGCAAAAAGGCTTAGACTAGAACAACTCAGTGGTAACTAACCAAATTTGTGGCCTTTTCATATTTTAAATACAGAAAATTCTGCATATAAATATTTTTGGACTTTAGGAATTTTAAAAATAAACAGAACAGTATAGTTGTCACATAGATCAAACACATTTTAAAAACATTTTGTTAGATTTAACAGAACACACTGTTGACAGCTAAAAAAAAATAAAATAAAATAAACCAGATTTTTTTAAAGAGGACAATAAGCCTAAACAACTGCTGATCCAGAGAGACAAGAGATGGACCTAATTACCACGAAGCAGTGATTCTATTCCAATTCCATATGAAAGCAAGGCTTTCAATTTTTCTTTCAAGGTTGATGTCTCCATGTTCTTAGGAAGGACAATATCCCTCTAAATCTAGTCAGCAGTAATGGGGTAGTGGGGTGATACCCCATTGTGGACTGATCAAAGCTCTAGTCAGAAAAAAAATACCCTAACCATAAAGGGCTTATAACAATGTGGGATAATTACTTTTTACAATATATACTATAGACAAAATACCACAACATTTTAAATAATTAAAACCAAAAGCAAATGCTTTTATAGAACAATTATGTTTTGATGTGAGGAGTTCTCTAATGTTCCAAAAGCAACGTGTTTTTCAGTCACTTTCTACCTGTAAAATGGTGATCTGTACAAAACTCAACTCAATGTATTATAGATCTGGGCCCCACAGAAACTAAAACTTGGATGTACTGACTCTTTTTTTCACTCTTCTGGTTTGCTTTTGACCTTCAAATTTCTCAACAGCCAGTACAGTCTTGTGTGGTCTCATTCTCCTTCATGGAATGGAAGCCCTATGATATGGAAAAAGTAGAAGAGGCCAGAATGACTGTGAACAATGGTTTTTTACATATTGAACTGTCTCAAAAATTGGTAAGTGCTGGGGAAATTTAAACTGGAGCCACCTAAGAAAATGCCATGGCATATGTTTCTAAAAAGTCATTGTTGTGGAAAAAAAAAAATAATTATAACGTTAAAATTCAAACCACAGATTTCTAAAACACAACAAAATGTACCTGAGAGTGTGCATATTTATATATATATTTATATTTA
>NW_009912249.1:0-15278 GCF_000696875.1 Nestor notabilis
GGTGGAGTCACCATCCCTGGAAGTGCTCAAATACTGTACAGATGAGGCCCTCAGTGACATGGTTTGGTGGTGGACTTGATGATCTTCAAGGTCTTTTCCAACCTGGTTAATTCTATGATTCTAAAAGCCTCTTTCCTGGTTTCTTTTCGGCCTCTTTGGGCACTGGGAGCTTCTCTAAGGTCTCCCCTGGCCTTCTCTTCTCCAGCCCCAGCTCTCTCAGCCTGTCTCTATAGCACACATGCTCCTTCCCTCTTACTGAATTGCACTGACAAGCAAACTACAGAAAAGCTGCAATGCTTTCCTGAGAATTAGGTGTGAGTAAATATATCAGGGAACAAGAGGCAGAGACAGAAGGTAACTTAGAATCTCTCTGAAGTTAAACAAAACCCACCAGAAGAACGAAGAAGAAACACCAGCCCTTTTAGCATTGGTACCTAACACTCATTTTATTTTCCTGGGCAGAGGGCTGCCCTACGCAGAGTGACAATAGAACGTCACCTTCTATCATTACTCTACAGATAGGGAAAGCCCTGGTCACCAGGTATCTGGGAGGCAGCTGAAGCCTGAGCTTTAGAACTCTGGTGCATCATCTAGTATAACCAGAGGTTCTCCAGGGCAAGAAACCAGATTGTGGCCTATGAAGTTTATCTCAAGCAGTTAAATTGGGAAGTAGTTCAGTTTTGGGCATACAAATTCTGTACCTGCCTTAAATGGATTCTTTCAGCTCCATCAAACAGGCAAACAAGAAGTCTCGTGTCCCTTATGTTCAAGCCACCACACCAGCCCGGACGATTCAATGTCCAAAAAGTTCAGACTTGAAAAAGTCTCTCCTAGAAAGGCCTTGTAGTGTTTGACAACAGTCATCTAACAACATATAAAATGGGGGAATTTACTTGACAGTGTAAATAAACCATGTGGGAAAAGTATTACTCACATTTCATAATAGGAAAATCACAACATGGAGAAATTCCTGGTTCCTCAGTATCCCATGGGAGTTCAGTAGCAGAGCCAGGAAATGAATCCAGCCACCCCGTACCTGAGCGTGTTTTAGACACAGCATAGTCCTTGTTGTTTGCAGACTCATCTCCTGATCTATGCAGCTTGTGGGCAGGGCAGGGAGATCAACTGTGGTCTCAGGCCAGCTGCACACAAAAATGTTTCATTTTCAATCAAAAGGGATTGCATTTGGATGCATTCAGGCAGAAGGTCTGAGCCACTTCACAAAGATTTCATTTAGTCACTGTTTTTGCTGTCCGGGGAGGCTCAGAACATGGACTGTTAAGAAAACCAGAGAGGGATGGGTCTGTGTAAGCTCTGCATGTTTTTCAGCACACAGTATGTCCAAACCAGTCATATTTCTGCAGATCAATTCCAAGCACACTAAAACAACCTCTTTAAAATGTCTTTTAAAGCACATTACAACACGAGTAAGAAAATGGACTCAAACTCTTCATTCGCATGGCCTCACATGCTGAATAATGGGACTTACAAGTACCTCTACTTAGAAGGCAACGTCTCTTACGTGGACTTCTACCTTCATCAGCCTTTAGTGGCAGCTGTCTTCATCATTTCTTACCTCCTGATCTTCCTGCTCTGTATGGTCGGCAATGGAGTGGTTTGCTTTATTGTCCTGAGGACCAAACGCATGCGTACAGTCACAAACCTTTTCATCTTAAACCTGGCTGTCAGCGACTTGCTGGTGGGAATCTTCTGCATGCCCACCACCCTCCTGGACAACATCATTGCAGGTAGGCCGGTTCACACCCCGTGGCAGAAAGAGCTCAAGAGGGGCTTGCCTTGAGGCCCTGAGAGCTGGGTGCATGTTCCTGAGTGGGCTATGAAAGCTTTTCACAGAATCACAGAGTGGGTTGGAAGGGATCTTAAAACTCATCTAGTTCCAACCCCCTGCCACAGGCAGGGACACACCAGGAATAGACACCTGGTCTATTCCACTAGACCAGGTTGCTCAAAGCCCTGTCCAGCCTGGCCTTAAACACTTAAAGGAAGTCAGAGATAAGGAAGACAAGCCTTGACCCACGTCCTGTCTGGGGCTGTCTTCGCTGACTTCCACATCCCTCGTCTTTCAGAAGGGATTCTCCCGCTGCCAGGTTACATCTTTAGAAAGACTTGGCAGATGCTATGTGCCAGATGCAGGAGCAATCAGCTGCGGTGGTGGATTCTCTTCCTTGTCTTGAGATCTCCTTTTAATGGGATGTTAAATCACAACTTTCTGGACACAAGGAAAATTTTTCACCATGGGAACAAAGAGCCATTGTTCTCATTGTGAAATTCCACCATAGCAGTGGTGGATTCCCCAGCACTGAACACTTCTAAGGTCTGGCTGCACAGAGCGCTGGGACATCTAGTCTAGGTCACACTTGCCTAGAAAGGTTGGAGCAGATGATCCTTGAGGTCCCTTCCAACCTGGGATTCTATCACTCTATGAAATGTCGCTTTGCTGTTTTTTGGAACACCAGAAACTCACCCAAGGTGTTTGGCAAAGTGTTTGTTTATAAAACCTCTGCTTCCCTGACCCCTGCTATGACCTGACACAGACAAAGAAATGTATTAGTTCTGGGGTGGAAGTTTCCTCTTACACGTATAAGTACAATGCTGCAGTGAGCTGGTGGAAATTTCAATTGCCTGTTTCCTTCCAGGATGGCCATTTGGGAGCCTGGTTTGCAAGATGAGTGGGATGATCCAAGGAATCTCTGTTTCTGCCTCTGTCTTCACCCTAGTTGCAATTGCTGTAGACAGGTAAGATGGTGCAGAGACTGCAACCTGCCCCTTCCATCTCCCTCTGGCCACCTGACCATGCTGAGGCTGATTCATTAATCCACACAAGACTGCAACAGACTGGATGTATTTTGCTCCTAAGGCTATTAAGCAAATCAAAATGCGGCTGTGACTAAAGAGCAGCCGTGGCAATTTGCTCCTCCTCTGGTATCTCTTAAAGATGCTAGATCTGGTCTACACCTAGCTGTCTAGAATTACTGTTACTTAGCTATGAAGATACATAGGAGAGGCACTAGTACCTGCTTTGGTTCAATGAAGTAGCCGAAGCAGCAGGCTCATACATAGTGACCTTCCAGTACCTGAAGTGGTCTACAAGGATGCTGGAGAGGGACTCTTCACCAGGGAATGTAGCAATAGGACAAGGTGGAATGGATTCAAACTTAAACAGGGGAAGTTCAGGTTAGATCTAAGGAAGAAGTTCTTTACTGTGAGGGTGGTGAGGCACTGGAGCAGGCTGCCCAAAGAAGTGGTAAACGCTCCATCCCTGGCAGTGTTCAAGGCCAGGCTGGACGGGGCTTGGAGCAACCTGGTCTAGTGGAAGGTGTCCCTGCCCATGCCAGGGGGTCAGAACTAGATGGTCTTTCAGGTCCCTTCCAACCCAAACCATTCTGTGATTCTATGATACGGAGATCAAAATGAGGAAATTTGAACAGTAAATGTGCCCTTCTTTTAAGATTGTTTTACCACGCAGCTCTTGAACTGAGCAACTCAATGCAATTCCACTGGTTTGTGCAGGATGAGAATATGATTCAGTCTATGTTTTTAGAAGCCATACAAGTTCAGTGCATGTGTAGGCTTGCCTGTTAGACTCAGCATTCCTTAAACGGCTTCTCCACACCCGCCTTTGCCGCAGGTTCCGGTGCATTGTTGACCCGTTCAAGCAGAAGCTGACCAGTGCAACTGCCATCACGAGTATCGTGCTCATCTGGATTCTGGCTGTTGCCATCACGTGTCCTTCCGCGGTCATGCTGCAGGTACAAGAAGAGAAGCATTTCAGGGTCATCCTTGGCTATGGCAATGAAACCCGCCCTGTGTACTGGTGCCGGGAGGACTGGCCCGACCCAGGAATGAGAAAGATCTATACAACGGTTTTGTTTGCCAACATCTACCTGGCTCCCCTGTCACTCCTTGTTCTCATGTATGCCAGGATAAGCATTGCTCTCTGCAACACAGCAATGCCTGTGGGGGGCAAAGACAGCCAGGAGCAGCGGCACAGCAGGTCCAAGAAGAAACAGAAAGTCATCAAAATGCTCATTATTGTGGCTCTGCTCTTCGCCCTGTCCTGGCTTCCCCTGTGGACTCTGATGATGCTCTCAGACTACGCCAACCTTTCCGATGTGCAGCTGCAGATCATCAACATTTACATCTACCCCTTTGCTCACTGGCTGGCCTTTTTCAACAGCAGCGTCAACCCCATCATCTACGGGTTCTTTAATGAAAACTTCCGTCGAGGCTTTCAGGCAGCCTCCAAACTCCAGCTCTGCTCCAGGGAGATGGGTCACAGGGAGCTCTACTCTCAGCGAGGCCAAGGCAATGCCATTCTGCCAGCTGCCAATGACCAGATGCCCCAGGATCAAGCTTGTCAAAATGCAGAGGGGGAGGTAGGGAAGGCAGTCAAGAAAGGAAATTGGGTGAATAACCAGCAGGATTTAATAATGGAGGATCTAGAAGAGCCCAGTGATGGGCCCAAATGAAACGTGTTGTGAAGTCCTAAACGATTTACACCTGGCAGAGTTTGTTTATCTTGTGAAGCTCGTGCTCTGCAAGCAGCCCTTTCTGACAACAGTGTCAAGAAGGAGACATAGGCAACTTTTTTGAAGGAGATAAACAACTTGCATCACATCTGAATGTCTGACATCAGTAAGAAACTGAATTCAGCTCTTTGTGTCACCAGCTTAAACCAGTGGCAGCTCCCCTGCAGTTGGTGATGACTGACTGCTCCTAAACCAGGCTGGAGAAAGGATCTGATTCAAAGGGGAGAGCCTTCCCCTTACTGTGACATAAGAGAGAAAAAGAACTGAGATTACTGACTTGGATACAATTACTGCAGATACCCACTGATGAAGAGGAGAACATTTATTCATTTCCTTCTGTGAATCTGAAATACTGGAGGTACAGCCTGAGTATTTGAACTGAACTCACCGGTTCCTGGGTCTCCTTGCTGTTGGACTCGTGTTGCTTCTGCCTGGATGTTTGGAATGCCAACCTGTTCCGACCCAAGTGACCAGAAGGAAGCGTCTTCAGCCACATTCCATTTACTCCCTTTTGTGGTTGCCCGTCCTGTTCATTCTGTGATATCAATTATTGTTGCAGCTAGAAAAATAAATAGGAGTGAAAAGATGAGAAATAAAGGATGAAAAATGGCCGTTGTGATACATTTTTGGGGGGAACTCAATTCTACTTTTTTTTTGGGGGGGGGGGTATAAGTCATCTAAAGAGATACAATTTCCGTACTAGCAGGGGACAAAGCACCTTTAGGGCCCTTTTGGTCTGACAGAACCCAGCACGTACAGAGAACAACTCTGGGAGTGCCTCAGGGAGGATCCTGAAGTGGGTGAGGAGCACAGCGTAGTGACTACACAGGTTTGCTACAGAGCATTGCCGTGTCTCATCCCGTGAAGGTCTGTAGGTCCCAAGCACCAGGGAAAGTCATTCCCCAGCACAGTCCTCCTTTAAGTAAACGTTTCAGATCATGATGTATTTCCACAATTCAGGAAAACTGACAACTTTTCAAGTTGTGTCGTCCTAAGCTATGCTCCTTTCTAAAGACCAGACAATAAGGAAAACATGTGGGCAGTAATGGGAAGAAAAGCTGCCAGAGCTGTTCTGATCTCACCAATGGTTTCCTTAATGCATTTTATCTAGGCTGGGGTTTTCAAAGAAGATGATCTTAAGGGTCCCTTCTAACCCAAACCATTCTATGATTCTATGAAATGTGGATGCCTGACCCTGCTGTACTCTGCTGAAAACCCCATCACAACGGTTTCCCACCCTCCCTGCACCCTTTCCATCCAGCCCTTTGTCCTTTACTTGTAGTTTGGGCAAACAAGACCCATTTTGCCTGTCAAAGTTGGCCTGGCCTGGATTCCCCAAGCTCATTGCTATGGCCGCAGCCAGGACTGGCACTGTCTAGTATCTTCCTTAGTGGCACAGACAGCAGGATGACCCCAAGCTAAGTGGTGGGGTTGATGGTCTAGAAGGAGGGGACACCATCGAGGGGGACCCTGAACAGCGTGAGGAGTGGGCCCATGTGAACCTTGTGAAGTTCAAGCAGGCCAAGTGGAAGGTCCAGCACCTGGGTCAGGGCAGTCCCCAGTATGAGTAGAGCCAGGGGGATGAATGGAACAAGAGCAGCCCTGAGGAGAGGGACCTGGGGACAGTGGTGGATGTTGTATTGGACGTGAGTGGGCAAAGTGTGCTTGCAGCACAGAAAGCCAAACCCGTCCTGGGCTGCATAGAGAGCAGCATGGCTGCTATCCATCTTGCAGGGCAGGCTGTGAATGGATTTCAGAGGAATATTTAATATGCTCACATTTGAGACAGCCTCTTGTAGCAGTAGGTGGGATTTTCCTTTACAAGCTTTTGCCAAAGACATGTTTCCCTGATTAAAACTAAGGAGCAGATGAACTGCAGAGGTCCCACCCAATCTGTATGGTTTTGTGCTTCCCAATGATTCAGCAATGTTTTGAGAATAGTTTAAAATGTAACTATATGCTTACGTTCATCCCAGTTCAGCAACACACTCAAAAAAAAACCCTGCACAAACTGAGTACAAGGAAGACACAAAAATGCCCCAAAGTGTTTGGCTCAGGCTGGTACTTCTCATTCCACTGGAGAATAAGGGTGCTGAAGTAAAAGCCATCAAGTGGTTTGCCTTCACGAGACATTGGCCTGTGCTCAGCACAGATGTGCACTTTCTAGTTGGACCCACAGCTACCAACATTTGCCCACTTGCCCTACATGAAAGGCACCTTCATAACCCAGCAACAGTGAAGGCAGCTTGTCCTCCGGATCCCTGACAACCCTCACCAGCAGATAATTACTGCCTGTACTGCTTTTTTGTTTCTTGTGATTCAAATTATCCTCTTCACTACAGAAGTGATTTAGTCCTGAAATAATTTGACAGCTTATAAGAGCAAGTAATGAAAATTACTTTAGACAAACCAAGCTTTAGGAGATGGTTCAACACCCCTGCTCAGAGACAGAAATTGTCCAAAATCAGCAAGAACTAAATGTTGCATGGAAGATGGCCAAATGAAAGGTGAAAATACAAAATCAGGTTACTTTTTATAACACAAGTGTAAAAATAGGTCTGGGGGCTTTGGTGGGCTAACCTGGAGAGCAGTGAAAACATCCTAACAGTGACAGTGTTGCAGAAAGAAAGGCTGATATTAACAGCAATAATGAATCATTAAGCTTTAGTTTCCAGAGATGAATCAATGTTTCTTATGTCAGCTGGGACTAAACAGAACTAAACACTATATACATGCTGACATTAAATATATGTATATATCTCACTCTGGTCTGAATTTGCAGCAGCAGTTGAGAACCAGAAAACTATAAAAACCTCTGTGCCCCACCATGGGCAAGGAGCTTTCTTAGAGTCTTCAGTGTCAAAGATAACCATGGACATGTTTTCTACGAAAGGAGAGAATTAAAGGAAGGAGGAGGAAGAAAAGTTTCCTACAGCTAATGCTGCTTCTTCACAATTCTAATAAAGGAATTTTGGAGAGCCAGGGAGCATATGTGGTTTACCCACACTGTAAAACTTCCTGTGCTGGGGTCTAATAAACACTCTCAGTCTGCAAATACTGAGCTTTCCGACAGCTATCGGGATCCCAAGATAGAATCGTTGACTGTTCTGGGGATTGCAGCAACAGCAACTACCTCCCAAAGATATGAATTCATGTGAGTGTGGCCAAACATCCATCAGTGGGATACACAGCCCTCTCTTAGTACTGCCCCAAAGTAATTCACATTTGCTGGCAGTTCCTCCCTGAGCTTTGATTTAATCAACAGCTCCCACACTCCGGGTATGTTGTGGCAGGGCCCGGCAGAGCCAGAGCAGCACATTGTGCTTCCTCACCATCCCTCACTCCCAAAGTGCTGCCCTACAACTGGGGGCTTCTGGACTTTATAAGAGGGGCTGACATGGTCAAGATAGACCTTTAAAAGAGCTGGAAGAGACTTGCCCTTTCTGAAGGCAGAGAAAAAGCCTCCAGACAAGTCTCTTTGCTCTAAACTGGTAGGCAATGCTCGCAGATATTGAAAACCTGGTAACTGTTATCAGTCATTCCTGGCAATTCAATTAACAAGAAATCAAGTTTCCAGCCTCACATGCCAGACTAGCAGAGAAATGCCACAGAGAAATAATTCACCCATCTATAGAGGGGATAATGGATGTTTCATCTCCCTGGACTTGTGCCTCCAAAGCCATCAGTGCCCTGGCTCCACAAAGGGAAGAACAAATCTGTCCCCATAACATGTCCAAGGGCTCAGACCACATTTCTGGCCGTGTACTTCATTCCTCATATCTAACAAACTGATGCAGTAATTAGACGTATTCCCCTAACCCATGCTCTGGACCTTCCATGAACGGTCGAGATGGGCAAAGATCCCCCAAAGCCAGCACTGCCTGCCTCCTTTAGCTCCCGCGCTGCAGCGGTGCACAGACCGACAGCCAGGTCCTGCTGAGAATGGCTTTCATTTCATTTGCTCAGGGGACTGCAGGATACCAGACATCGTTTATCACAGGTGGTAAATCGTGCCCTTTGTCACTCATTTGGCCTGTGCCTGCATTTGTTCCGTGGTGCTGCTGTTGCTCTACCCTAACAACCAGATGTGAGAGGAAGACTTACACAACGTTTGCAGAAGATAACTTGCTTCCAAGGCATTGTAAGGCTTGGTCTCTCCAAGTAGTGGAAAACACTACTCCACACACACACCCACGGAACCACAGCTTCCTGTGCTGTGCTGCAGCTCCAGGCTCAGGACACTTGCTTAGAAAGTGTCTGCTGCAGAAGCACAGATTGTAGCAAACACGCAGCTGGTAACACATAGCTAAAATGTCTCCAAAAAAGCGATGGCAAAGTAAAACTACGCTGACAAAGACCCTGCCTCTTGCTGCAGCATTTCAACACCGACAGAAAACAGCCTTCCTCTCTGTTTTCTGCTGCTTATTAGCAAACACCCCTCCTGCACCAAGTCCACAACTGGAATTTCAACGTTATAAAAAATTAAGCTAATGTAAAACAACAACAACAAGAGAAAGGGATGCTAACTGGCAGAATTACATTGAGAGGGATTGTAGTGATAGGACAACAGGTAATGGGTTTAAACTTAGACAGGGGAAGTTCAGGTTAGATATAAGGAAGAAGTTCTTTACTGTGGGGGTGGTGAGGCACTGGAATGGGTTGCCGAGAGAAGTCGTGAAAGCTCCATCCCTGGCAGTGCTCAAGGCCAGGCTGGACAGAGCCTTGGGTGACATGGTCTAGTGGAAGGTGTCCCTGCCCATGGCAGGGGGTTGGAACTGGATGATCTAAAGGTCCCTTCCAACCCGAACTATTTTATGATTCTATGATTGTCACTGGCTAGAGAAAAACCAGGTCATTAAAATGAAATGATCCAAAGCCAGCAGAGTATCAAGGGAGCAAAATGAATTCTGCAGTAACACGTCAAAATCCTCAGCAGTGATGACTATGTTCTGTTTGCTTTTCCATTGCTTGCTTTTCTTTACCAAATTAAAATAAAGAAGTTTTCCTCTAACATACTATTAGACAACATCAATTCCTTTACATGCTTTTAACTTGAAAAGAAAAACGTATTCTACTGAAGCCTGGCTTTGCAAGCTGCTCTTATTGAGAGCTTGCAATGATTTAAATTCCTCGCTCAATCAAAAACACCCAGCAAAAAGCCTTCAAAGCCAACACTGTGTGCACCTGTCAAGCGATTCCTCCAGGAAAGGCAAGAGAAGTATCAGACACCAGCCATGCCTACTGAAGGTACCCAGGTAACGCTCAAGGGAGAGCAGTAATGAGCAGACTGTGAAGAGGAGACAATGAGGGTGCTGATTGCAATGCAGATGCTTGAATTTCATCTGGTGGAGGAGAAATCATGTGCCTTAGGATAAATTTAAGTTTCTCCCTTACAATCAACACACATTACCTATAATTTCAAGAACCCTATTCCATTCTCTTTTTTAGGGTGGTCTTATAGTCAGAGGAGGATATAATTTTCACTGAAAAATACCACTTTTTGAAAAAAATTAGCCCCTTTTCTAGCCAAATGAAGATAAGTGTTATGACAGCTCTAACACCTCTGTCAAGATTCAGCTCTATCTGCACCAACACCTTCTCTGATGGAGAGATCACAATCTGCCATCCTACCTGCAGAAGGATTCAGGAGGGAAGACCTGTATTTCCCTAGTTCCTTTAATGCTAGAGGAATCTCTAACAGTTAAATTTATGCTGGCAGAAGAAGAACAAACAGCAGCTTTGTCCTGGCTGTGAACCCCTCACATCAAGTCCCTGGAGGAGGGTTGATAATAAGCTCTGTGGTATTAGGGCATTTCTAACTGTCTTGCAGTCATCTGCCATTGCAATCACTTACTAAAACCACAAAGCAGTCACTCACTGCAGTCAGTTACCAACATCATAAGTACATCTGTGTCCAAATGTCCTGCTAGAAAAGGCTCTTGTGTCTGCATGTGGATGCAAATAACAGTGCATGGATGCAAAATGACTCCTCCTGGCTGGGAATAAAACTCAACTGACACTCCTCATCTCTGCAGACATTGCATTTTAGAGGCCAGAGAGGCCTCTAAGTGTGGAAAAAGGGTCGTCATCTTTCAGATCACCCTGCTAAAGGCTCCCAGTATCAGTGCGAGCTGGGAATGCCAACAGCAGTGGGAGGGAATGGACTGAAAGTACTCAGCAAGGACCATTTCCATAGCAAATGAGTTTTTTTGGTGAATAGAGTATTTGTTCTGTAAAAGCTGACTTCATTTTGCAGAAATTGCTCACAACACCCCACCTGCAGCCACCAGCAATCGCTCCCAGAGTCCCCTGTTGCAGCTCTGCAAGATGGGGACATTTCCCAAAGGAAAATTTCCATTTGGGAAGGCTTCGTCAAGAATTTGAAGCCCTTTGAATTTTGCTAAACTCTTTACTGCTGCAAACACACTGAATAACGCTGCTACCCTGACTACCCCATACCAGTTCAGGGGTGAGAAAGAGCTTTACCTGTTTGCACATCCCTGCTCTTTCATCGCTAAACAGGCTGGAAATCCATGGATCAACAATCTGACACGGCAAGTGCCAGATGGGGGCACTAGGTGATACCTGATATACACTGCGCCAGGAGCAGAATTACAGCCTCGGTAAACATCTAACATCTGAGAAGAAAAAACCCAGTATTTGTACAGAAAATGTTTCTCACCCTGGGTGACCTTTGTGCAGATGGCAAAACGTTCATGAGCTTCATGTACTGAAGAGATTACTGGTTTTACTATATTTGTTTCAAAATGCAAACGGGAAAGAAGTAGATAATTAAGACTTGCTCACAAACAGGGGATTAGATATCCAACAGCACAAGCCCGTTTTCCAGAAGGAAACTCAGGCTGAAAATAGAAATAGAAGAGAAATAGAAATACAACAGGAGGAAAGCTCATCTCAATACCAACCATGAGCTCAGAGCTGTAGGGAATTCATGCAGCAGGTGAAATGACATAGGTAATACCTGTAAATTCAAAGGCAGAAACAGAAGACATGCCAGCAAAAAGGCAGGAAAAGGGAAAGTCTTCAAAAAGCATTTCTGCAATGTAATGAAGAATTATTTTCAATCTCCCAAGTAAGAAAAATACTAACTGGCAGCTATTAAGACTTTACTTTAAGATCCAACTAATTTATACTAGTGAGTTTTAGGAGAGATGAAGCTCTGATTTGCAAGGAATGCTGCTCAACAATACATTACAAAGTAGCATGTCTTTGAGGTGATTTATGCTTTTTTCCAAGGGTGAGGAGGTGGTTGAGCTGGCTCTGACCCAAAATCAGCCCAGTTTGTGTGTCACCTGCCCATTGCACCTCTCTCTGACATAAAGTAGGCAGAAATAACTGCGTGCAAGGAAGATGCTACCAGCCTCAGGTTACATCAGCCCTCTAACTGCTAAATTAAACTAGTTTTGCACTTGGGGCTTAAACTACCACATGCATCAGCAATCACAGCTATTTGTGCTGAAGGAATAAACGTGCACATGGCTCTATAAGGGCACCTTCACTTGAAAATGAAAGGTGAACATCTGACATTTCATTTCATGAAGTACTGAAAATAACATTTTCATTCTGGTAAAATTCAAAAGCATGCAAACAATCATCAGAAAACTGTGAAAAGATTTGAAGCAAACCCTTGATATTTGATGCCTGATTTGCAAATCAGAAAAGCTCTTCAGTGAATTAATTTCATTTAATCTAACACTATTTGATTGCAATACTTAGGTTGCACAGGCAGACTATTCTGTCAGCAACATCTTCTCAAAACAGAATTACAGTCTACATTTCAAACTGCCCCTGGACTTAGGTTTTCTAAAAAGAAAAATTAAGAAACTGCTCATGGCAGTTTGGAGATTAAGCTCTCACAGAGGGAAGAATAAATATTCATCTAATAGCTTTTGTGATCTCCTGGGCTGAATTTAGAAGGTTGAATTATCTGCACTACAAACATAAGAACCTCAAATGGAAAATAAATACTGTCCAGTGGTGTATGAAAGCACCAGTTTGACAAACTTCTTTATTTTCTGGTAACTTTTCAAATCAAGCTTTTAAACTGACAAGCCTAAACTTCCAACGATGCTCCATCCCGCTGGCCTGGAGCAATAGGAATACTCACACAGATGGGGCATTTAAAGCAATTTCCAGAAAGCACTTAGAGCCCGTAGAGAAGGTACAAACAGAGGCTTGTGGTTGTGTTTGAGGCTGCAAATTGCTGCAAGAAGTACACAACTCCCCAGGTGAGGTGGCGTTTGCAGTGGCAGCAGCTCAGCTTGGCCCTGAGCAAGAGAAAGCATTAAGCAGCATGAGCAAAGCACACACAGCATTTCTGTTTTCCGTGGTCTTAAATGTCATGCTTACAAAGAGAGAATGCCAATTCCAGGCCAGAAGGGTGATGCCAGGGACTGTTTTGCTACTCTTCAAAATAACCACTGCCAAAGCTGTGAACAGAAAATCACCCCTTTTCAGCAGACTAAATAGGCACCGGATGCTATAATCAAGTTAGACTGATGTACTTCTCTTACTTGTGAAATAAAAGGTTGTATTTGCCTAATAAACATTTTGCCAGCAGAATAGTAGATAAGATCCTAAGAATAAGTGAGAGTGTGGTGTAAAACTGAAGCTTCACTCTAGTGTGGGCAATGAAAAAGGCTTTAATTTAGATATAATGCACAGTATGGCCTTCACTTTTTATATCTCTGTGTGAGCAATGAGCTGAGGGACTGTATACACAGTACATTCAATCCTTGAGAGCTGAATTAGATGAATAACCTACTGACTTCTTGAGCTCAAACTCTGGTAGAGGGAAAAAGGAATATTACATCAAGGCATTGGAACTGTATGTATATTTTAACGTACATTACCACATTATCCAATTTATCATTGGGCTGCTGACCTCCTACCTGGTTTGAAACACTGGGACGACAACTAATTCCTGCTTTAAATCTACAGAAATTGGGGAAATTCTGCCAGAGATGAAATGTGTTCCACGTGGGCTTCTGAACAGCAGAATACCTTGTTGCTAAGGTTATCCTGAAGCCTAACATCGAGTCCATCTCATCTCTGACAAAGCCACAATTTCTCTGTTAAAGACAGTAATTGCACAGCAGGTCAGTTCTCTTTTGGATGCAGTAAGCTTATTATTTATATACACTCCAGCTGTTCAGGAGCACACAATTGAAATCGATAACATATTTGACTGTATGTAGTCATGAAGCAGGTACATATCAATATGGCCCATTCTATTTTACCTGTTGTCCCATGAGGGCAAAGAAAACAGATGGCAAAAGGAGCTTTGCCTTGGAGGAGGCTTTAGGAAGCCTCATGTGATTTGTGAAGGCAGATTTAAAAACCCCAAAGAAACAGTCTTTGGCTGTGAGCTTTTGTACCCCAAAGTTTAATTCTTCCTTCTCAACTGAAAAACCTTGCTATTTCCCAGGAGAAAAACTAAAAAAGCTAAATTATCAGTCATGGAGATGTCTGAAGGCAAAGTACTTGATAAGGTTCCAAACAGGCCAGATTTTTAAGTGGTATGGGCAGGGAGGTTGAAACTGGTGATCTTTAAGATCCCTTCCAACCCAAACCAGTCTGTGATTCTATGTTTTCCAGCCTTATTTTGCAAGGAGTTATCAGCCCTCCATAAACTCAATTAAATGAAGACTCGTGCAACTCTTGGATGCAAGCTGGTCATGGGCCACAGAACAACCAGAGCATTTTGGCACTTTACAAATGCACAGATAATCACTCATTCAAGTCCAAGCACCTTGATACAGTAATGACAAAAAAGCCACAAAATGCAATACATTTTGCTGCTCTGCAGGCTTAGCAGCATATGCTAAGCCTCTAAAGTAACAGCTGAGCCTTCCCACTGCCTCACCTGGGGCTTTGGAACAGGTCTCTATTTATCTGCCTCACAGATACCTCTTCCTCATATTACTTTACTAATCCAAAAAGATTTCTCTGATAAAAGCTGCAGTGCTCATTTCCTCTGCATTTATAGATGCTACTGCTACAAGACAAGGGCAGATAGGATTATAGGTCACAGCACAAAATTTTTAAGTGAGCAACACAGAAAAAAGTGGATACTACCCTTTCACACTTAATACATGGAAAAAAATCATGTTTCTTCCCTTTTCCCTGCTCTCACACCAATATATTGGATAAATTGTGTCTTGTTCCCAATGGCAGCTTGTGCGTCATCCTGTGTTGCCAGCCAAACAACCTGGAAAATAAACAGAGAAAGATAGGAACGTAGAGAGGATAGAGCACAAAATTCTTCTTCTCAGATAAAAGAAGCTGCTTTAAAACTGTTTCTCACCTCAGCTTTTACCAGTGCATTCTTCAGCAATCTGAGCCTTAATAAGTGAGCTGCACAGGCAGGAATTGGTGCTGTACCCATTGCAGTGCTGGGAAGCAGTGTAGCATTAGCAACACACTGCTAGGACAGTAGAGAGCAGGAACAGTCATTTCTGGAGGTGCCTAGTGTGACAGGATTGCAAGAGCCATCATAATTTGTAGTCAAAACAGTTGTAGGGTGCACCCAACTGGCACTCACCTCACAGACAGCTCTTCCCCTTTTCGTTGGAAGCACACTGAGAAAAATCAGGCTGATGACAAGGGCGCAGTCAACCCCTAATAGCTCTGCATGGTCTCCCTTGAGCTACATGTAGAATCACAGACTGGTTTGGGTTGGAACGGACCTTAAAGCTCATCCAGTTC
>NW_009912249.1:15344-15553 GCF_000696875.1 Nestor notabilis
AAACCCTGCCGGGGGTGGGGCAGCCACAGCTTCTCTGGGCAACCTGTGCCAGTGTCCCACCACCCTCACAGGGAAGAACTTCTTCCACAGAGGCACCATCTGTTGGCCTGACCCAGTCTCAAGGGCGGTGTGTTGCCTACCAAGGGCTCAGATCAGGGATGTTGCTGAGAGTCTGCGGGGTCTAGTAAGTCCTGCTGACTATTACCCTC
>NW_009912250.1:0-5429 GCF_000696875.1 Nestor notabilis
GTCAGGCTGATTTCAGCCTCCAGCACAGTCATTGTACAGGACTATATCTTTTGTATGATAATGACCTACTTCTGAGAAGTAGTCACATGGGTGAGTCATATAAGTAAAAGTATGACTCACATGTACTTAATAAGAAAAGAAAAGCTATATGATTGCATTAAGGCTGAATGTTGTTTGAAGTTATGTAGCGCTATCAAAACATTCAGTTATAGCTAACATCTTTTCTATGCATACTTGTGCTAGATGTTACAGTGCTACTGGTTAGAATTATCCCTAGAAAGAGTAAGAAGGTGGGAGAATTCAGTCTGACTTGTACATTTTCTATTCATGAGAAGAACACTAAAATTATATATTGATTCATAAAGTATATATTAGATGTTTGATGTAAAACACTTCAATGTATTGTAACTTTTAAGATCATATGTTAGAGTACTACTAAGTTCCTTTTATATGGCCAAGAATTAAAAATTCTTAAATCATTGGAATAAATTACTCAAAGTAAGAATACAATGTTATCCAAATGCAGAGAGGGCTTCTGCTTTCATGTATCATACCAACACAATTATAATGTTAAGAAATTCAAGATGTCCTTCACACAATGCTAATGTGTATAATTTGTGGTCAAAGGGTTAGTACAGGAGGTACCTATGCATTTTAGGCATCATCTGAAAGGTTTCAAAATAAACTAACTAAACACATGTCTATTTCAGGTAAGGTAACCAGCTCTTCCTAGATTTGAAAGGATGCAGACACGTAAGTAGCCTTAAGGTTATAAGAAAAGTAACAGGAATATTAAAAAAATAAATTTGTGTTGCTTAGAGATATTTTAGATTTTTTTACATTTTTTTTCTTTTTAATAAAAAAACCTTACGCATTGGCAAATGCAGGATTGATTGAATTTGTGCTTCATTATGCAAATTCCTTATTTAACAGTAAAACAAAAATAGAAAAGTCAATGGAAATTAAGATTTTAATCAAGAAAGGTTAGATCAACAATTATGGTTATCAGACCATCACTAACACTGCCACATTGATTTATATAATATTTTGTCTCACAGATTTTATAATATAAAATTTAAGACTGTTCTTGTACATAATTGTCGTGGTTCAAACCCAGCCGGCAACTTGGAACCACGCAGCCGCTCGCTCACTCCCCCCCTTTTCCTTCCTCCCCCCGCTCCCGGAGGGATGGGGAGGAGAATCGAAGGAATGTAACTCCCACGAGTTGAGATAACAGCTCTCCAGTAACTAAGGTATAATACAAACCACTACTGCTACCAGTAATAATGATAAGAGGAATAACAAGGGAAAAGGACACAACCGCTCACCACCCGCCGACCGATACCCAGCCCGACCCGAGCAGCGATCTGGGCCTTCCGGGTAACTCCCCCCAGTTTCTATACTGGGCATGACGTGCTGTGGTATGGAATAGCCCTTTGGCCAGTTTGGGTCTGGTGTCCTGCCTCTGCTTCCTCCTGGCTTCCCCTCCTCTCTGGCAAAGCATGAGACTGAGAAAGTCCTTGGTCAGAGTAAACATTACTTAGCAACAACTAAAAACATCGGTGTTATCAGCGTTGTTCCCAGACTGAAAGTCAAAAACACAGCACTGCACCAGCTACTAAGAAGGAGAAAAAATGACTGCTGTAGCTGAACCCAGGACAATAATCCACTAAAGTTATTAATGCATGCTAACAATGCTCCTCTGTTACAAGACTGAGAAAGTTGGAAAGACAATATGCTTTTGCCAAAGGTAGCAATATCTGTATTTAAAATAAATAGAGCCAGGATGAGGACTCATTTATTATTTAGTATTTGGTGGAGCTCAAATGCTCACTTAGACACTACCATAGGGTCTCTGTTTATTGGTTAGCAGAAAGCTGTCAGAATATTTTCTTAAGAATATCTTGGCTTTCATTTTTTTGTTATAAAATCTAGGTATAAATGCACCTGAACAGTTGCAGAATTATATTGGTTTGATAACATATTAATCAGGAAGCTTTCTCAGCTCCACGACAGATAGGAGAGGCAGAATTACACTGGAGTAAGTGCCTGGTGGTTACAGCTTTCACCTGAGAGAGTAGAGACACAGGCTTGGATTCTAGTTTTGGTTAGAGAATACAGACTATGGTCATAAGAACAGATACAATATCTTCTCCACTAACCTCTTCCTCAAGAAAGAAATTAGGAAGAGCCTAATCCCCAGCCAGAGACACAAGAGCCTGCATATTGCATGCCAATTCTCTACAGCAACTGGATTATAATGTTTTGGGTGAGATCCATTCTTTTTGGATTTTCTTGTCTATTTTTTTTACAAACGAAAGAAGAAAAGAGAACATAATCTCATCCCAGTAAATTATTTAACCTAGTTCAGTATAGACTATTTCGTAACTGTTCTTATATTTAAGGCAATTAAATTAAATTAAATTAACGTAACTGGAAAATTAATACAATGAGTCTAATGTAAGTGAGAACTGGACACCCATATTTGAGCTTCCTGACTTAATTCATAGCAATTATTTTTCTATTAATTGATCAGGACTCACTATTAATGGGGGACAGATTTTTTAACATGGGAGGTACTGTTTTGTTAGAGGTCATGGCTGCAGGCGGTCCATCAGCAGTCTGGAGAGGCTGCTGCCCTGCCACTTAGTGCTGAGTAGGGATGCTCTCTGGCTGTGCACACTGGAGGACATAGACTTGAAATGGATGAACTGCAGAAATAAAGCATAAAGTCACTCCCTGCAGAGTCAGGAAAAAATATGCTAACTATCTCTGTGGAGACACCTGCTAGAGAACCAGGTGGATAGAGCACCAAGAAAGGCAGAAGGAGGATTCAAGACTGAGATGACTTGAGCCTCATTGGGGCAGAACAATTTGGGGATAGCGATTACAAAACTGCAGCACATTTTAAGCAGAGAACCAGGCTGGGATAGTACCTAGAAGAAATATCTGGTGAGTACTTTGAGAGGAAAAGGTATAGAAATGTCCTAGAAGGTTAATATAGAGATACCATTTTTGATGTCCAGGAGCATTTATTATATGCTCTGTTCTCAAATTCCTCAAAGTATGCCTGAAGCACCTCATTACAATTTCTGTAATGGGATTTAAATGGTTTTATTTCACTTTTCTAACTTCTTGGTGTCCTTTTTATGACTTTAAAACTAAACAGGAGTTAAATATTTGCTATTTCTTCATGGTCTGTGGTAATATTTTTTACTTGTCAAGTCAGTCAAGTAGTCTAGTACTAGTCTAGTCTACTAACATTGTTAGTACTAGAGTTTTGTTTTTAAATTTACATTGCAGACCTGTCACTGACTGAGCTAACTTATGACGTAAGGCATACACTCTCTCCAAATCTCCTTTTGCCATCCTTCAGAAAAAACATATATGTAGAAGAAATGGTTACAGTATCCTGGGAGGTATGCTATACTACTGTTGTGTGCAAAAAAGTAAATACTACAGAGAAGGCATTTAGAGACTGAAAGGTTTGAGGACTGTTGCTGAAGGCAGTTGGAAAAGCTCAGCAATTGCTCAAGGGAGATTGGAGTTAGCTCTAGGGCTGTCCCATGAGGGAGCTAGGAAAATCAGGAAGGTGGTAAACACATGTTATTGTCATCAGAGAAAAAAACAGAGAGAAAAAATAGTTTGGGACCTAAATTACACACACACACACATACACAGGCTGCATTTTTAACTTCTAGCAAGCAACCATCTTATAGTTTCGACATTTGGAAAAGGGGTTAATTTTCATCCAGTGAAAGATGAAATTAAAACAAAAATCTGGTATTTATTGCTAGTAAAAAGATCAAAATGAAGATATTGGTGAAATTATATGTCTTTGGTATAAAAAGTACTTTTTAAAGGATACAGCATTACAAAACTGTTGACTAACAGAAAACATGATGGTTTTCTGAGTGAAGGTAACTCTGGTGTTTGTTATCAGGGCACAGCAAGTGGTACTCCAGTCCCCATTTCAACAGCACTCTATGTGCTGTTAACCTGGCATTTGGCACCAAATGAGAGCTCTCCCACATCACGTTTCCTTCAAATGCTTCCCACAAAATGCCTGTCTGCCTCAAGATATAGATGTGCACATTATATGGTTGCAAACGGAATGAACAAATTGGTTTTCTTCTGTTGCTTTTTACTCACTCTGGCAGGAGTTTTGTTAAGAATTAGTTTTATTAAAGTGTGGAGGGGTTTTGATTAGTCAGCAATGTTCTTGAAAATCATAGAATCATTATTTACTTTTTCAGGTAAAAAGTAAACAGCATTTCTTTTTTCTTCCTCGACTTTTAACTCAAAGCTAGTTGAGAGTGAAAGAGATTAAGAAGGGAGGATTGATGGAAAGATGTTCAGGATCTTCAGTCAGAATAATTCTGTAAGCTTTCTTTTAGAATGTTTATATTACAGGAAAAAAAACTGACGTTTGAAAACAGGCTTTCCTGTTGCTCATACTATTTCATATTATTTGTCTTCAATGGTATTCATGTTTCCAACTATGTTTTAACTGTTGCTTCATTCCACTACGTTTACGATCTTTAAGCTGTTGCATATGTGAATTAGTAGAAATATTTTGGATTGTTGCACACTAACATCTGGGAAGTTACTGAAAATTTTTCATGCCTTCTGATAAAAACTTTGCAATTAGAAAATTACCTTTCTTTTTTTGGTTATCAGAATATTAGTACCTTGCCACACTAGGCAAAAATAAGACATTATCTGGAATACTATCTGCCATACTGATCTTGTAATTCATTTTGGTAGAAGTGGTTAAACATGACTAGATTCAGAAGAGGTTGCTAGGACATATAGAGCCTATATTACAAGAGTACCTAAAAATGTTGTTTCTTCAGCTTGGTAAAAGCAAGCTTGAGGAAGAACATGTTTGTTTTTCACAAATACTATTAAGTAGTTTACAGCTAACCAAAAGCTGGTTCTAAAAAGGAACGTTGTTGTATAAATGAAGGGATTATATTAGGCACATGACTCTGAAAGTAGGAAAAGGGTCCAAGCTTCTTGTCTAATCCTTACTTTGTGTCAATTCAATTCACCTGTATAGTAGCTATATGTTTAATTTAGCTGTTCTCTTCTGCATCTTACTGTTCTTTTCTGCCAGGAAGGAACTATTCTTACTATAGCCTTCTCACACTGCGTGTACTCAGTCTCCTACAACTTGAAATTAGCAAATATTTCTAGGATTTCCTTTTCACTGTTCCACGGAAGCTGAACAAAGCCTTCTATGATTCCAATAGTGTGTATCTTCTCAAGTATAAAGTATGAATATTTAAGTGTTTGTAAGTATATTAGGGGTGTTCAGTACATAAATTCTATGAATCAGTGTTCTTAGTAATCAGAAAAGTGCCATGTGCCTGTCTTTAAAAACACATGGTATTATTGCAATTGCCGAGGTGAGTATCTCCCGAGAG
>NW_009912251.1:0-673 GCF_000696875.1 Nestor notabilis
AAAAACACCAAAAACCATGCTGCTATTTATTTGTACTAAAGCAGGCAAAACTAGGAAACTTGCCTTGCATCTGGAGTGAAAGGTAGTGGTGCGTATCACCAGACCTTAGTTCACAGTGCAAGTTTTAGATCAACCCATTAAAAAGTTCAGGCTCTCCTTCAAGAAATCTGTGTGCTGTCAGTGGAGAATTTGGAATGGAGGAAGAGCCTGGCTGTTGCCTGTGATCCTCGGTCAGCAGTCGGAGGTGGCCTTCTTGCTGTTACCAGCACAGGCTGCAGTGGCTGGGGGAAAAAAATGGCCCTCTTGATGTTACCAGCACAGGCGGCAGTGGCTGGGTTAGAGAGGATTCTGGTGGGAATCAGTTTAAAAACTAGAAGACCAGTATGACAGGTGCGTGGTAACCTGTGTTTGCTACAGTCACAGTGCGGTGTTCAGTGCCACTTAATCTTGTGAAGTGCCAAAGGCTTCATTTTGAGACGCTGAGGTCATTGGGCTGAGAAGTGACAGCCGCTGTGGAACTGCATCACTTTCAGCTGCAATGAAAGATTTCTCCCAGACAAGTGGAAATTTTTAGTCATGGCTCTTGTGAGATCTTAGTTAAAAAAAGAATTGAAGAAGCTGATGGTGGTGGATTGGCATCTCTGCGTCTTCAGTCAACGGAGGCTGCAAACTC
>NW_009912251.1:688-37615 GCF_000696875.1 Nestor notabilis
GTTCTCAGCATCACCTGTGCAGTGTTAGGTTTAGGTAACGTGTTACAGTTAACATCTATTGTAAGATCATCTGTGATTAAAGTTAGCTTGGAAGTATGTGTGTATTTCTGAAACTTGAGTCCACTCAATATGGTCATCTGCATTTTTAACAAATAACACCCCCCCAAAAAACACAACAACAAATGACAAACCAAAAGAAGAAAAAAAATAAAATCCAAAATCAATCAACCAAACCAACCAAACAACAAAAACTCCATTACAAAGGATAAAATGGCCATGGTGTATTGGAAAAACTGCTATGAGTATGCACAGGCTCTATTGAACGCAGTGCATCAGAACCCTGTTTCAGGTCAGAAGAAAATATTGCTGCTGAAGTTTGGAAATGCAGTTGATTTACAAATGTTAAAAGACAACTGATATAATTATACTTGGAAGCCAGCCATCACCTGTTACTCTGAAATAAAAAAGGGTAGAAAAGAGAGTTGTGGATTCCAGGAGTAGAGGCTCATGTGATAGAAGTGCGATTTCCCATCTGTGCTTCAGTCCTTTCCTCCAGTAAGGCTTGTGACCATTACTAGTGCTTTATGGCGAACGCCAGCCAGCCCTCCCTGGTGGTTTCGTGTCCTGCAACCATGAGCTAAATAGAATTGATATAACTTTCTTCAGCAGCTGAAGAAGTGAGAGGAAAGAGTGGGAAAGTTCTTGTCTCTCCTCCTTCAGGTTCATCCTCTGAATGATGCCTGCTCCTCAGAGCGGATGCTTTTTTTGTTTGGCTTACCAGAAAAGAAAGTGTTCTGGTGAACAAGTCATGCCCCAAGACCTAACCACACTGTAAGAGAGTTGGAAAATATTTAGCGAATTTCCTGAGATCCTTGAAGGTCACAATCCTAGATGAACTCTGGGCGTTGAGCGAGTCCTGTGCTGGTAGGCTTAGGTAGAACAATTTCCGTTCCAGAAATTTCCATGTATGTGCCAATTTCTCCAGGAAAAAGAAGACACTTCTTCAAACTAGCCCTTGCTCAGTTCTGTTGCAAGGATTTTTGACTGAAGAGGTAGTTTAACTGCCAGGGATGGTTATTTCTATTTGGCACTTTCAGTGCAGGTTGATTACTTACTCAGTAACTTGCAAGTTAGCAAAGCTTAGAAAAATTAGTTAGTATTTTTTGGCTATTACGTTTTTGTCCCTCTCTCTTCTTCAGGTATATACAGTCAGAAAAATAAAGGAAATCTGTCTGAGGGTGCTCTCACTGATGGTTGTGGCTAGCATACAGTGATAATGGTTCTTCAACTCTTCAGTTGGTAGACTGGCCACTGAAATACTGGTTTGTAACGTCTGCTGTAGTCTGCAACTTTTAATGTCTCAGAGGACACTCACTGGTCTGTTTGTTTTCAGAGGATCTACATGATGCTAATTCAGGGTGAAATGGTTTATACTGCCATTGATCTCAGCATCAGCATGTAGTTTGGAGCAGCTGAGACCTAGAGTGTTAGGGTAGAGAAACTAAGAGGCAGATACTTCCACTTCAGCATCTGCTACAATGTGGTTATGAATTTTTTCCACCAATTTCTAAGACTTCTTGTTCTTCTGTATAATTCCTTTAATTTGTAGTAGTCTAACAGTCTGGAAAATAAAACCAGAGTTCTCCTTGGCTTTGCTTTTTATAGTTAGATGAACAGTTTGCTGAAACTTAAGTGCCTCTGTTGGGTTTGCTGTTAGATGAGAAGGTGGTCTTAGTGTCAGCTGCTTTCACATGGTTGGAGGTCATGGACTGACTTCCTGATTACCTCTCCAGTGCTGGAGGCTTCTGAGATCAAGTGAAGGGGTAACTGAAGATCTTACTGTTTCTAGTTTCAGCTTCAGTTTGTGTCAGAGCAATGCTGTCTGTTCCCAGTCTGTCTAAGTAATGGTCCTATGGAATATGTTTCTTATGTTCAGTTTTCTCCTGCTGTGGCCATTCCATCTGAAAACAGGAACAGCACATGCTGGAATCATGGTAGTAAGTGGCAGAGATGATAATCTACATGGAATAGACAATACGTAGCCTATTATGATTAAAAGGGAATTATTATGCTCAAGGGTAGTTATGGTGAAACGTTCTGTTTGAGTAAACTCAGGTTGAGGGAAAACACTGTATAACGTGACTGAACCTGTAGTGGAAGCCACCTGGTTTTCATTTTGCTGGCTCAGCAGTATGTTAGATCATAAATGTTTAATCGTTTTTGACATTTCAGTGCATTTGTATTAGATTGCAGATGTTGAATTTCTTCGTAAGTGGATCTTCTCTCCATTAAGTAAATTATTGGAAAATATTTTGTCCTATAGCTTAAGAAAAGAAATTTCAGTTTATGGACTGGTAGCAAAGGCTGGCCTCTTAAAATCGTTACTGGTAATGCATAACCGGAGTATCAGATACAGAATGTGAAACAGCTTTAAAATTTCATTTTTGCTGCCAATTCCTGCATTGAAACTCAGCTTAAAATATTGATAAAATTAAATCCTTTTACTCTCATCTCACAGTGTTGTAACATATGTACCCTCAGTTTCCCTGTCTGCTTTTGCTTTCATGCTACCCTACAAATATTTTTCAGTTAGGAAAATCAAATGCTAAATTTGATGCATAAGTACCAAAGGGTTTAGTGTGAGTAATATGATGTGTTTTGTACAATGATTTGTACAGTGTCAAAATAGCATTTAAATGCAACAGGAAAAAAAACTGTAAGAATATGATGAAGTTTAAGCATGTTAGGTAGTCTCAAGAGCATTCCCAAACTCGGTGTCTGTGAAATTTAGAGAAATATAAGCACTGGTCATTCAAACATTACTTGACAAATCAGTGTTAATTTAGGACAGATTTTGAGGAGAGCATCTCAAAGAAGCAGCCACATTTTGTAAAGTGCTTGCCCGTCAGCAGCAACTTTTTCAAAAATGCTGAATATGTTGCTCAGTTAGAAAAAGTTTCCCAAGTTTTGTTGCTTTGTGGACACATTAGTGTTGCACATAGCAAGTTAAGTTATAATTAAAATCAAAACCATGCAGAAAACCCACCAGAAACTGTAGCTGGGTCATAACATTTATTTCTTGCATATCGAGAGCTGCACTCTTATTACTGCTATTTTTGTCGCAGCATTTGAAAAGGAGTGTTAAAACTCAGTGGAAGTCAGGTCGTTTGACTTGCATGCATACTTAAGTTTGTGCAGTTCTTTGGGATTTGTGTCCTTCATCTGGCAATGTTTTCATGTGTGTGGCTAGAATAAATCAAACCTCAGTATTTGAGTAGGTAGTGGCCTTAAAATGATTTCTGACATAGATTATTTGCTTCCAAAAAACCCAAATCCTTAATTTTGATGTTAAGAAGAGGAAAGTAATGGGAACTACGTGCAAGTGCAGTTGTTTATTAAATAACTTGCTCTGTGTCATTTTCATGTCTCATAGTATGAAGCAAGTGATACCAGACATACATGTCTCAGGAACAGCATTTTGAAGTGTGACACAAATCAAATACTGATGAAATTGTTGCAATCATTACTTCTTGAAGTAAGATTTTTTGAAGCAAAGTTCATATGAATTTCTTTTCCATGATAAAAACACAGTGCAGTTCTCACTCTTCCTTTTTAAAATAGATGTTGAAAAATGAATTGTCAAGCACAGAAAGAACCATCTGAGCAGAGACTGAGGAAAAACTGCACACAATAGGAAGACATTTCATCAAAGCGTAGTTCCTGAGTAGATGAGCATGTGTTACAGATACATTTATTTTGCTTTTAAATATAGTGAAGTCTAGATATCTTCATAAATGTTCGAAGGAGAGCTGATTTCTCAGCAAGAGTGAAGTCATAAGCAAACTGACCCAAATAAAGTTAAACAGAACAGACTGCTTCACTACGGACTGAAATTTTGGCAGCCTCTGGCATCGATGGGTTTTGTTTAGTGAACCAGTTCAAAATTTGGGGGTTTTTGGGTTTTTTGTTTTGTTTTGGGTTTTTTTGTTTTTGTTTTTTGTTTTTTTTTTTTTTTTTGTCAGCTGCAGATTACTTTTTTACTTTTTTTTTTTCCTTTTTCTGCGTAGTAATCAAACTGCCGACTAGTTCTTCCAGAATTAGACGTTCTTCAGTAGTGTATTGCACTGTACTAGTTAACAGCTGTTAGCATGGACATTTTTATTGAATTCGTATGTTACTTGATATGAGTATATTCTAGCCCCTGAAGGGGGAGGGGAGGGGGGAAGTCTTGTGTTTTCATTTAGCAGAAGTCACTGTGCAGATGAATAACATTGAGGTAAACAATGACAAAGGCTGTGTAAAAATGTTCAGTAAATAGTGTTTTCTTGAATTTTTATGCTAACAATTTTCTGGACAGTTTAAGGAAGAGGGGTTTTGTTTTACAAACATTTGTTGTTGAGGTTTTTTTGTTTGTTTAGTTAGAGCCTGCAGAAAATATCCCTCAAGGCAAATTGTCTATGTGGAGAGTTTATAATGTGAGATTCATTCAGGGGTTTGTTTGGTAGGTTCACAGTACAGGCACAGAGATGGCCTGGCCCTATAAATCCTGTCTCATGGACTAGTAGCAGTCCTTTCTTGTCTTCAATTAATGAGGAAATTGAACAGGCTGCCCAGGAAAGTGGTTGAATCACCATCCCTGGAGGTATTTAAAAGACATGTAGATGTGGTGCTTAGAGACATGGTTTTGTGGTGAACTTGGCAATGCTAGGTTAACGGTTGGACTTGATGATCTTAAGGGTCTTTTCCAACCTAAACAACTCTCTAATTCTGCGATTAAATTCTGTCTGAAGGGAACCATTCACTATTGAACTCTGGGGTGGGGTTTTTCCCTTTCTTTCCTGAGGGGTGGGAAGAAGTTCAGTCTGACTTTGGAAAATCTTGTAGAAATGTAAATGAAAAAACATTTCATGTTTGGTGAGGGGGACGAGGCTACCTTCTAAAGAAATACAGGAGAAATATATTGCTCCTTAGAAACTTGAAACTTTCCTGTCTGATTTTCAAAGGTCAAATTGCTTTAATTCTGTTTCAGGCCTTGTTTGTGTTGTCCTTCAGCCAGCATTTTTCAGTGCACAGTAGTGACTTTTTTTCCCTTTCCCCCCTGTTTTTGCTCAGTGTAAACAGTTCTTTGCTGTGGTTACATAGACAAATATAGCAGAGAACCCTTTTCTGGGAGAAGAGTGTCCCCGTGCATTTCTTAACCATTTTTGGGAAGAATCGATCTATCTGTGCATGCGTGAGAGGGAGGCAGTAGCTGTAAATTGAAGTGACATCATATATATTACTCCCATTGATCCGCTTTTAGACTAGAGCCAGGATAAAAGGAAATGGCATCAGGGAGGAAGTATGCTCGTTTAGGCACAGATCCCAGTGTGATAATGGAGTAATAATAGAAATCACGCCACTGTCAATTGGTTGCTGCATTAGTCTGAGGCAGATTTCCCTTCGGAGGAGGCTTTCAATGACTTCATTCAAGTGCAGGCAGGAGCAAATGGGATATGCAGCATACCAGCTGTACAACTTTTGTGATTTGTGTCCTGGCTTAGGGGTGCGGTGCAAGTGCTGGTGCTGTGGATACTCAAGTAGATATATCTGTGTCACGTTTCATGGCTGTGAAAGGTCAGTAGCCGAATGTTTCAGTGGCATTTTTTTCTAGTATAAAGGGTGAATCAGTCATTTATTGCGTTTGTTAATGTAGGAACTGACAAATACAGTCCTTCGTGTGGGTGGTCTTCTGGGATGTGGGGTCGATAACCTCTGTAGCTGCCATACCAGATTTTTGAAGGGGCAAGATTTGTTTTCTTTGTGCTTTTTACAGGTTAGGGTTAGGAGTCAGAAAACTCATGGGTTTGTTCCAAGGTTATTTGTAGAAATGCTTTCAATCCTACTTATGTCTTGAGATAGTCTTGTAACAAGAGTGTAATGGTTTAAGTGTCTTGTGTACCTAAACGAAGAAAATGCGAAGTATGAGTTTTCCTTAGTTCTCAGGTATTTAGTATACGTTGAATATCAGTACCAGTAAGCTGCTTTGGTAATAGTCTGAATTATATTTCCAATTTGATTATATTTTCTTTAATTCTTTCATCATGCCTTTTTCAAATACAGACCTAGTTTTGATGCTTGCTATCATTTCCAGTTTGGTTTAGTGTTAACAGCTTCACCATTTAAACGTTGAAACTACCGCATCAGGTAACATAGGGGAAGCAGGGGACAAATGGCTATTTAGTGGCAGGACAAAGCAAACTCCTTCAAAAGGCTGAAGAGTTGCAGAAGTTTTACAGTCTTAACAGCAAGATAATGTATACACTGCAGGGATACATTGTTATAGTGGGGATGATATTTAATTATTTGGGACATGACAGAAAATCTCTGCTATGCTAGATGGCAACATATGAATTTGTACTGTCAGTACTTGCAACTGAGGGAGGGGGAACCCTGCGAAAAGGAGTATGACTTCCATGCAGCAGGCATAGGTTGGGGCAGGGGTTGTTTACTTTGCTATATAAATAGGTGCTGTTGCAGCGATCATTGCTGTAATGAAAACTACTTCTTCATACTTGCCACGTTTCCTGATTGAAGTGAGCTGCTTTAATAATTGGATATATTTGAACATTTTGATTGAGCATGCTTCAGTACAGTTCAGAGTATGATTTTTATATATATACACATATATACGCCTATCTATAAAATGTTTTTTATTTAATTTTTTTTTAACAGGAACACTGAAATTTTGTGTTTCGGGTATTATGGTTGTTTTCTAAACATTTTCGACATGGAGATACACGCTGACACGGTGAAACTTATTCTGCTGTATTTTGCTATAGCTGCGTTGTATGGGTTTTTTTTATACTGTATGTTAGATGTTTAATATGCATTCAGAATATGATTTGTTGTAAAGCAAACAGGCTTCACAATGCTTGAGAATAAATTTACTCTTTGTTTTCTACAGCATTTATGTTTTAGTAGCACTTAAAAGCAAGGGCCCCTTTGTATTAAGCATAAGGCAAACAAATGGGAAATTGTCAGTGCACCCCAAACAATTCTCATGGTGTGGAAGATAAGTAGCAGGTGAGTGGGACAAATAAGAATGGCAGTGGTGAAAACAAAAAATAATGGAGTGTGAGGTTTGGGGCAGAAAATTAGAGTTCAGTTTTTTGAAGTTCATTTATAACCGTTCAAAAGCTGCTTTGCAGATAGCGTTACTCATATTGCTGTTTTCAGGGAAACGATTGCTAAAACCCCTGAAGGAATTCTGTAGTAGTCTCTGTCATGAAACTTTGGCCTAGCTTTATGTCTCTTTGCTTAGGATAGGTTTTCTCTTAGGCAGTGTCTCTTTTATTGAAAGTATAGGGTAAGACATGAAAGAGAATGTAGCAGGACTACAAAATGTAATAGCTGCGCCCACTAGTGCCAGTTCGGTTACAGGTCTGTCGCATTACTTCTGCTAGTGTCTGCGCTCCTTCCTCCCCCCCTGCTTGCTAGCGCTTACGTTGAGTTTTAATTAAATCATGAGCTGGAAACTGGTATGTAACGTCTCATCTTGGGCAGCTGGAACGTGGGAAAAAAGCAGAAGGCATGGTCTCAGATTTTTTTTTTTTTTTTTTTTTTTTAATCTGCAGTCTCAGATCTAAACTGGTAAGAGTTTAACCTGTAAATCTGAAAACTCTTCACCCATAATGCGCACGAGGCAGAGGTAAATTAAGGACATGGCTGCTGCTCAGCTGCTGTGCTTTTGTTGGCTTCAGTGAGATTCTGTAATGTTATCTTAAAGAATAGCTTTCTGTGGGTGAATCTGTATAGCAATTATACTGGAGATATAAAATAAGTTTCAGCTGTTCTGTACCTATGTATTCAAGCAGCTGCTTTATAGTTTCTACAAATTAACTATTGCTCTGCTGTCTTTGTTCACAGGGAAAGCTTTCTAAATGAGAAGTTACCTTTCTGTGCATGGTGTTCTGCAACATTTCAGATTTTGTTAGTGTTCAGAATGAATTCAGTTTCTCAGCAGAGCCACTTCCCAGAAGCCTTCCCTGTTTTGTATTTTAGAGTGTCTCACCATGTCCAGGCAGCTGCTGTTGGACTGCATTTTAGCAGTTGTTCTGAAATGGAAATACTCAATATTTTGAAATATATTACTATTTTTAACAACTCCATTTTGTTGGCAGGCTTCAGTATCCCTTAAAAAATATTCCAGTAAGAGTCAGTAATACGCGAACTTTTCTCAATCTCCAAGAATGCAACTTTAATGATAAAAAAATAGAAGGAAATCAAAATGCAAGGAAACCAAAGCATTACAATCCTAGAGATCTCTTTCATATTTAGGTACTAATGCTAAATTATGTCAGACTAAAAGGGAGAAAAAAATGTCATTTTGCTCAGTTGTTAATGGCAGTATTTTACAGACTTATCAGAAGATCCTTGATATATTCATGGACATGCTGTCAGTAATCAGGGTCCTGACTTGTTGAGTGCACGCCCCACAGCCAGGACTGTTTTCTGGAAGAGGCATTTCGTTTAGCTGAATTAATCTTGTACCTGAATTCATTTTAGTGCATTGACGCAGTAAAGGGGGATGTAGACAGCAAGGCGGGAGCAGAGAGTCACCAAATGTGATAAAAGCTAGAATTAGTGTTGAAGTAACAGGATATCTTGTTCCATTAATCTGTCTGGAGAACATTAGAAGTGAGCAGCACGAGTTTGTTTTTCTGTGCAAAAGCTTAAATTCACATTCTTCCTCCCTTCCCCCTTCTGTTTCTGGTGCCCTGCGATGATGAATAGTGGGGAGAGCTTTGGGGCATATAAGAAGCTTTGACTGATCACCCTGAACCCTGAATTTCCAATAGATGTTTCCTGGCAAGTTGCGTAATTTCTGTCTCAGCTCTGTTTGAATTATTTATTTGTTCATCCTATAAGCCTATTAAACAGAGCACTTAAGCACTTGCTACATCAGATTTCTTGTGCTTTTTCTTTTCAGGTTACGTTAGGTTCAGCTTGAAAATTAGAGGTTCTGGAGTCAGGCAACTGCTAAATACTTATACATGTATAGACAGATATATACTGTGTGTGCCACAAACATAACATTCATGTGTCTTTACCATACAGTGATGGACGGCTTGTGACTCATTGCACTAAAATGTGTCTCAGAGTGTGCTGCTACAACACTTTTTGTGGGTCACTTACTTGTGTTGTGTTTCTTTATTCATTGTAAGAATATCATGTACATGCTTGCGTAACAGATAAAAATGCCACACTTAAAAAGTACACATTTGTGTGTCTGTCTGATTCCTGAGATTATGCACTGTAAATTATTCTGGTATTTTATTGTTTCCAAGCCCAAACAAAATAGAATTACTTAGCATATGTATTCCATGAAAATCTTGTGTAATAGGCTATGATTATGTTTGAATAAGATAAGCATGTTTTAGATGTGATCTAACCGTAGTAATGAAAACCATGTAAAATGAGTCTTAATTGAGCCCCAGCACAGGAGTCTTTCAGAACATAGACATGTAAACTGAGGTTTTTCAGAAAGAGCTAGCAGTTTTTGTATTTCAAGCACATTCTGGAAGTACACAGGTTATCATAATTTTACCCTCTTTGGTTTGTTCCGTTTAATTACTCAGTCAGTAGAGATCTTTATTCTCATTTGGCATTTATTTTCCTTTTAGCTTCTCCCTGACCAGCTGGTCTTACTTCTGGAGTCTCTCTTGGAGGTGAAGACGTTGTGTCCTAGAATACTGCAGTACTTACAGAAAACGTACCAGCTCCGGGAGCAAGATGCTGAGGTAATCACTTAAAAAAAATCTGCCCAGCATACAGCATTGCGTTGTTGACTAGGAGTAGGATTAGGATCCAGGCTCATTCAGGTGGGTTGTTTTTGTTTTTTTCCATGTCTAAATTTGAAATTAGATGTTCTTAACTCCAGTATTGTTGCATCTTCAGATGCCTTAGTTACTCAGTATTTCTATGTGGTTTATGTAGGCCCAGGTGTGATTACATACTGTGGTAGAAGGAGACAGTGCAGCCTAAATGTCATAATGATTGTACATGTACCTTGGGCAGCGCATTTGCTCAAGTGTTAAATTCCTCACTGTGACATTGCGACTGTGTATTAGAGCACATTTCATTTTAGTTCTCTTTATTGACTCGAAGTGCAGTTGTGTCTGTTATGGTCTAAAATTGTTCTTTCCTGTGGTCAGCCTATATTGTTTCTCTTGAGTGCACCAAAGTCTCAGCCAGGATTTAAGAAAGTTTGCTTTTCAGAAAGATCACAGTATGTTCTGATGTTGGACATGAGTTTAAGGGGGAATCGGTTCTTTACAGTTGCTCCTAGTAAGCACCAAGGGATATTAACAGTCCCTGAGGAAAACAGTGGTTTGTATGATACTGTGAATGTGCATTCCCTATCACAGGCACATATGAGGCTAGCATCCCTGCTGCAGAGAGCTTAATGTCTTTGCAGGGCAAACTAGTTAGTCCTTATTATCACACACACAGCTGGCTGTTGTAGAGTCCCATGAATTTCTCAAGATGGGAGCTGCGACAGTTAGGCAGCAGCAGTTGTGGCTGAAAGCACCCTTGCAGTTAATCTGTTTTGAGTATGTAGTATTAAGAAAGGGAGGTAAGAAGATGGAATCAGTCATGAAAATAAGGGATGCGTAGATTTATATATAAACAAGGGTTAGTTAGGAAGTAGCATGTGATCAAATTAATTCGAAGTGAGGGAATACGGTAAACTTAATATGACATTTAAATCTTGTTTAATTAAAAACTACTGTGAAGGCTGCGGACAGTCAATGTGCATGACTTACCCTGTTACAACTGAAACTTTATGGCAATAATTAAAATTGAAGGAGAGAGGAAAATCTCTCTTGTTGTTCTTATGCTGAAGTTTGCTGGGTGGACACTTAAAAGAACTTGGGAATCCAAACATTAACATAAAAATCAGCAGAACAGAGGTCTAGCTTTTTTTTTCAGAAAAAATGGACAATATTTTGGCCATTGCTGTTTACTGCACCTTTTTACTTTTTTGTTGATAAAGGGTTTCCTTTATCCAGATTTGTTTTTATTAGTACTTGAACCACCTTTTCTATTTATAGGTATTAGAATATATTTTAATCACATCTGAATACCAATGAAATGTCAGGAGTTCTATATGGGAAGAAGAATTAACAGGGAAATAGATCAAAGCAATAGCTGTGGTGTTACAGCTTCGTGCCTGTGAATTCTAAGCACCAGGCCACAAGCTTTGGTGTCTCAGGTTTTTGCTTTCCCTCCACTCCCAGGCCTTTTTTCTTCCTTGTGGTGTCATTTAAGTACACTCATGATCTGTCAGAATTTTTGCTTTGCAAAGCCAAACCAACCAACCAGCCAAAACAAAACAAGCACAAAATTACAGCCTCATTGAAAGGAGCATAGTCTCAATTATATTTTACAAAGTGAAAGCAAGGTCTTAGCAGACGTTTAAAAGTACAACTAAGATAACATTGTGATTAGCATTTTACCAGTCATCAAATGCCAGACACCTGCAGCCCTTTAAAGGGAAAATTAATTCACAAGCCCTCACCTACCTGAGGGAAGGACAGGGAATTTTTCTTGTGACCTAGGGACAAAGAACCGCAGTCCAAGCCTACAGCTGAGCTGTTCTTGTCTAGATTTAATTTACGAAGACATTAATCACAGTGGTCCTGTTGTGTTACTGGAGTTCAGATGCTCTCAGTAAACATCAAGAATGGATTGTTAAAAATACAAGCATAAAAATTTGCAGACATGCCAATAAAAAAAGAAAACTCTGAATGTCGGAGGTTTTATTCAGTGATTTCTCTAAGTATCTCAGCTGTGTTCTGTCCAGCAGCAGAAAGTTAGGAAATTGTTTAATTGTTAGGAACTTGTTTTCTTATTTTTGAAAAGTAGCATTTAAATTCATGTTAATGTTCTGATAGGGATTAGCCAGTAGTATGTGAGAGTTGTACACATAGAAGTGTGGTTTTCTGTATTTTAAACAAAATTTGCTCTTAAAAATTGTACATGAAATGTTGTTTGTACACTCAGGGGCTTGGAAGACTTTCCCTGTATGTATTGTAGCTAGCTGAAAGGCTTTCCTACAGCACCAGAGGGAATATGAAGAATAGCCTGTATATGTGCTGCTGAGTACTTTTGCAAGGGCAGGAATGTTCCACGCTTTGTAGTACCTGTGCAGAAAAAGTAAAGGTTTGGATAGTCTCACCTTGTCAGATAAGTGTGTTAGGAGAAGTAAAGGGGGCAAATGCCTAGTGGTTTTTACTGATGAAATGACTACAGAACCACCTCCCTGTCTCTGCCTGTTTTAAAGGACCTGAATGTTCTGTAAGTGCACTTCAGTCCTGGAGCACACTGCCATTGAAGCACCACACTGAAGCTTGGAAACCATTGGGGAAAAGGTGCCCAAGGTTGCTTGAGTTTGGTTGATTGGAAAGTTTGCCCTATGCAAGCACAGCATGGGGAGTCCTGGTTCGTGTTTATTAAAGCTTTTATGTCTATACTTCTGAAGCATCTTTATTTCAACTTGTAAAATGGCATGCACCTGGCAGTGTCTGCACTTGCCCATGGCAATGTCCTTAGTCAGGGGAGCTTGCCAACAGAAGTGTTCAGTACTCCTGACCACTGGGTATATCACATCCACATGCAGTCTTATTAACATAAGGGCACATCGTACTTCAAAAGGGAGATGAAGGTTTACAGCAGGTTAACTGCCTTGTTTTGAATCCTTCTTAGCAGCCAGGAGAGAAGAGAGGCATGAGCCAGTCTTTGCCTGGAATTTAACTCTTGACCTCTCTTTTCAAGGAGTGCTCAGGCTTCCTGGGATCACCTCAGCAAGTCAACGTAGTTCCTATCCTCTCTCCAAGGAGATCTCACCACAGATAGGTAGCTTCTGAGGAAGGTAGGAAGAGAGTGGTAGACTCCCCTTTCTAGGACAGACACTGATTTGAATGCTTCAGGTAAAAGAAACCTCAGAGATTAGGTAGCATATTTCTGATTCATAATGCATAATGTGTCTCTGGCAGCCACCTTTTAGCCAAGACAGACAGAAGTGAGATACAGGTAGCTGAATCACATTTCAAACTGATCTGCCCCCAGTCCTGGGTGCTACAAGAGGCTTATAGGACTTCTGCCTAATTGCAGAATTTGTGACTTTTTTTTTTTTTTTAGTCCACTTCTATGCAAATAATGATTTAGTTTTCTATTTACTGTTTCCTTGGAACATATGAGAAGGCACAAAATTACCAGTTTGTTTTCCAGAGATGAAATGCACGTATGTGAATTATTTGAAGTGAACATATCCAAAATATCTTTAAAAAACATTTCGTGAGCAGTGAAGATTTCAAAGTTTAAAGCGTTTTTTTCATCACTTCTTGGTGCCTTGAACCCACTGTGGCTGAGACCTTGTCAGACAAGTGCATGGAAGAATGATTGTTCCCTCAGTTTCCTTTCTGTGCTGGTTCCTGCTGCATAAGAAGATAGCTCATAGACAAGCTGCATCTCCATGATGTACCACATCCTGTGTCCAAGAGAAGCATTATAGAAGCTGCCTGCAGTTTGAAGATGACGAAGTCCAGTTGGAAGTCCAGCTGACTGAGGAGAACTGGGATACGTTATAAAAGCAGCTGCAGTTGCCGTCAGACAGTGCACTAGCATAATAGAATTGAAGGTGGTCTGGGTTGTTTTTGTTTTATTTCTTTCTCAGGTGGCTGTTTTATGCAGATACTTGATTTATTCAGTATCTAGCATCTGGCAGAACATGGAAAGTTGGTCTACGTGGAAAGTTTCTAGTTGCTGGTATTTTCTGCCTAGCTCTGATGACACCTCTTTTGATGTGACTGTGCGACATTGTCTTGTTTGATAGGCTGTTGAGAACTTCATGTAAAGAAATAGGATTAGTTACAAACATCTAAAGGCAACACTGAGAATTCTGGATAACACTCAGTTGATCTGTTAACTGGAAGAACTGTGTGATTATTTCCATTATTTCTATTCCAACATCTTAACTGGTGATGGAGAGGCCTGTAACATGTGTACACAAGACCAAAGGACAGATGAGTAGCCTGCAGAATAGTAAAAAAGGCAACAGGGAAAAAGATCACTAAGGCAATGGGAGAAGGGCAGTGCCTATGTGCAACACTGTCAGTCCTTAGAAATATTTCTGCAAGTATGTTTTACTTGTTGCTGAATTATCTAAGACCTGGAGATAAATAGCACAGAATGTGTATGAACCAGAAAGATTTATGGTGTATTTCCCCAGACTTTTCACCGTAGAGTTAGATTTTCTTTCTTTGCAACTGCAGGCATCACTTTTTAAAAGTATCTTGCCTGCACAGCATATGTAAAGTTGCTTTGTTAGTTTTCCTTGTCTCAGCAAGTTGGCTGAAATGCTCTTCACTTACATAATGCTTTCCCTTATTCTGGATCACAGTGTGGTATATTTTGGGGAGAGAGGAGAGATTAGAACTGTTTCTGCAGAAAATGACGTTAAATTAGTTAAGATCATAATATCGTCAGTCATGTGGGTGGCATAAAGCCATTCTCACACAACGACTTTATTGTGTATGAGGTCTGCCTATGAGACCAAGGCTGTAAAGTGGTGGCATCTTGTTTCACTGCAAAAATCCAGTCATGCTAATACAAACCATATAAGGTGCTTGGCATACTAAAAGTGGCGAGAATTATGATTAGGACAGAATAACTTTGATTCATTGATCTTTTGTAGCCCATGAAAATGGCAGACATGGAAGTACAAATGAATTACAATGCAGTATCTGTCTTGCCTCTTCCCATCTGATGGTGACTTCATTGAGCTGGGTGCGTTCTCACACTGTGTTATTCAGCTGTCCTGCTGGTTGTGGCTGGGCATTGTTGGAAGGCACCTTTGTGGAACAGAGCTCTGTAAAGTACACTGTAAGACTGGGTGGGAAAAAGGAGCTGCTCAGGAAAGGTCAGTCCATGCTTGCAGGAGGAAAAGGCACTTGGTGAGCTTTCCTTTCAGCACAGCCACTGGGCTAGTCATCCTTTGGGGTAGGGGCTCAGGAGCAGTCTCCAACTTTTGAATAAAATTAGTAATGTGTTGTAAATACCTCTATAGGCTTGTCAGTCATTCTTGACTGGACCAGAGAGTAACAGATAGGTGCATTTCAGATAGTGGCGTTGCAACCAAACATGGAGATCCAAGATCCTTTTCCTTAACTGATGTCATTGTTGGTATGAACCATCAATTCAATAGATTTAACAGCTTAAGCTGATGACCACATTGCTTTCTTCAGATGGTAAATGAACACAATAATTTTTTGTTTCTGCAAAAGAAAAAATATTTTCTGTACTTACTCCATATTTAAACATACAGCTTATTATTCAATCCCAGCTCAAGTCAGGAGATGCTTTAATTTGTATATTTTGTGGAACTTAGCAAGCTGCTGTGAAAATTTGTCATGGATGCAAAATAAATTTCACTTGCCTCTTCCTTTCTTAATGTTAGTATCAGGGCATTACGGTGACACTAGAGTTAAGTAACATTTTGTTGAATAATTTTTTATTTGCAGTTGAGTTGTAATTAGCAATTCAGTATTTAGGAATCGGGAACTTAGAAAAAGCGCTGTAGAGGAGTCAGCCTGCATGCCAGATTTGTTTCTGGAATGAATCAGGTTTGAGGTTTGTATACCCAACCATTACTGGGGCGGTATGTTCATCAAATGGAAAAAAGAAAAAAAAGAGAAGAAATGTGAGTTTTTGCAAAGTGAAATCTCTGCTCTCACATTCATCCTCACAGAAATACTGATTTTGTTTCCCTCCTCTTCTGATACTTCCCCTGGCAAATACTACCAAAGAGTGTTATCTCTGTCACAGAAAATCTTCCCTGTTGTCACTAGTAAAGGGGCTAATTTCAGAGTACAGTAGACTATCCCCATCTCCTATAAAGGAAATACATTGACCAGAGCAGCAGCCACTTGCCAAGAGGTCCTCTGTGATCGTGGTATGTTTTGAGTCTTTCCCCCTCAAATGTTCTTACTGTGTTGCACCTGAATGCAGTTTGCGGGCTCTTGGCACAGGTGGTGGTGTTATTACTGTTGGTAAAGATAGATAGTTTTGCACAGTCTTGCATTTGCAGGAGCTTTGAAAAATGTAGCTTCTGGGAGTATGTACTTGCTTCCCAAAGGTGAGGCCCAAATTTCACTGTGAGGCTAAAAAATTTGGAACAGGATGGGGAAAAAATGCTTCCAGTAAAAGCAGTGGGAGTCATTCCCTGGGAGAGACTCTGCCGCATGTGCCTGTCATAACTGAGTGGATGTGTTGGGATGAATTTGTAAGACTGACAGAAGGATAGTCTCGAGTAGCTATAATTTGGGTTTGTTTTGTTGCTACATGCAAAGTATGGGGGCTTTTCCAGCCACTTGAAAACAGAAAATCCCTCCATCAGCATTAGCTCTCTGAAGTGCATGATCAGAGTACGAGATTTATGGAGGACTGGAAATAGCTTTGCACCAGTCAGCACTCCTGATCCCACACCACTCCAGGAGCCAACAGCAACACGTTTGTTCCAAGTGATCTCGCTTACTGCTGGGTGGCATTAACATGAGTTTCCAAGCCCCTGACTGGTGCCATCACTTATTGGCCCTTATTTTTCTAACTGGTTTTGGGGCCTAATTTCCTCCTTATCTGGCAGGCCAAAAGCTTAACAAGACTTGAAAGTGGGGGAGCTGATGGTAACAGAGAACCCAGTCTGGAATTGTGTTGGTTTGGGGTTTTTTCACTGTTTATCCGAAGAATCCATGGAGAAAGGGATTTGAGATGGCTCCTGCTTTTCTATGTCATGTTCTCTGGAAAGCAGAATGGAGTCCTCTGGACTTTTGAAATCAATCAGGTGTTCAGAATTGGGTGCAACTGCTTTATATGAAATGATACACCGTATTTATGCGTAGGACAGTACAAACCTACCACTGTAATACAAAACACCTGGCCTTGTAATGAAATTCAAAATGTTACTCTGCTTGCATATATATGCAGGCATTGACATATCAGCCAGAATGTCAAGGAGAATGTAGTTTTAAAAATACAAACAAAAGCTCCTAGCTATCAGCTGTAGTTATTTTTGTTTCATTATGAAGCTGTAGGCATTTTTGTTCTTGTGTGGTGCATCCTTTTGAGGGTTTTTTGTTTTGTGGGGGTTTGTTTGTGGTGGTATTATGACTATCATTATTATTATTTCTAAAAAAAAAAAAAGATAATTGGAGATCCTTTTTATTCAAAATAAACAGATTTTTAGGCTACATCCAAACAGCTCATCTAGTACTTTTCATTCCTGCATAAAAGCTGACTGTATGTGCAGGTTATGCCTGGATAAGACCACAGAGTTGGAAAGAATCTGCTATGCCGTCAGTCTGTGAGGTCTGGACAGTGCGAGGAACAGGACAATGCAGAACTGCTAACCATAGCTGGTTCTGACGTCACGACCTTAGCCACATGGATCTAGTCCTACCACTGAGTCACTGAGTGAGTAATGTGTGGGTAAAAGTCTGCTGTCCTCCTTTCAACTCCATGGCATTCAAATACCTTTGGGGTTGCCATGTCCTGGAGAGGAATTTTGTTGTGTTCCACATGGTATATGCATCACCCTAAGCAGCAATGGTCACTGTGTTTTGGAAGGCAGGGGGTAAAAGAGAAGAAAATGACTCAAAATCTGAAACATGGGGTAAAAGCTACATGTTCTAATTTCAGAAATGGGGATGTTTCTTCTGAGTTCATAAAATCAGTATTTATTTCACTTCAGAATTTTTGCTGGGTGTTAGGACAAAGAGTGTGCATGAAAGTGATGTGAAAGGGTCTTAGAATCAAAATCTCATGTGTAATTGTTTTGAAGACTGGAAGCATAGTGTTAAACTATGCAAAATTGGAAGGATGTGAACACAGGCTGGATAGGCCGGCAGTGACCTAAGCTGCGGAAAAGCCAGGCAGCCACATTGTTCACTGCCTGGAATTTGTGTCTCATTTTCATATGGAGCTCCAGATTCTGTCATTGACAGTAATCTTGCCTGGAAATCACAAATGTTTGGACCACAGTCACTGTGGGAGACCAAGGATAAAAGGAAAGCGCTTTTTTTCTTGCCTCTAGTTATGAGAGGGAAAAGATAGAGTGATGGAGAGTGGGGCATTAGTGAAGGGGATAGCTTATTGTTGCCTTGATACTTGCAGCAGTCATTCCTTTTGCCGAACAGGAGTAATAATTTAAAAATAATTGGTAACAGACGGTGTGCTTGATCTCAAACTCTTCAGAGTTGGATTTCTGCTTCAGATGTATGGGTGTTTATGTGCTTTTTCCCACTACAACATTTGGTTTTATAAGCCCTCATGCTTTTATGTGCATGTATAAATAGCTTGTATTGAAATACATATACTCACACTATATGGTTAAAAATGCTAGTCAGACTTAGTCCAGAGACAGCCAGGAGAGACACTGGCGATGGGAAGTGTTTGAATCACTTGTGATGTTGATATAAAAAAACCCCAATGGTGATACCAGAGATACTAGCCAGTATTGTAGGTAGGCATTTCAGTAGGGTGTCAGAGAATGTGGATGGGATTGTACGTGAGATGGAGAGGAAGTTGTGATGATGCATTTTGGATAGGGTGTCAGCTGGGATGTATACCTCTGCTCAAGCCAGCCTTAACTTGTGGAAGGTATGGGGCTTATTCCTGCAGTACTTAATGGTATGGGCTGCAGTGTGAGGTTGGTTGTACCTGGTGCTGGGACCTGGTCTTCCTTCCCCTGCCTCAGAGGCACAGGATCTCCTGAACCCCCATCACCTGTCCTTGCTCACCCACAAGCTGTGCAGCCATCCTCATCAGGGCACACAGTCGGGAGAAGGGACAAGCAGAGATTGGAGGGAGGGTTGGAGCAAAGCCTTGGGAGCACCCTGCAGCCCTCAGTGGGGACACGAAGGCACAAGGCAGGTCAGGGTCAAGGTGCAGGCGCAGGTCTAGCACCGCAGGGACTCGCCCTGCTCTGATGCAGAGTCCTGCTGAGACACCAGCACATCTCCCAGTGCCAGCGGCGCAGGGGGTTTGTGGCACGACCATAGCTTTCTTCTGCCACCAGCCAAAGGCAGCCCTGCTCCTGAGCGCAAGCAGCACCACAGCTAAGCAAAGCTCAGCATGTATCTCCAGTGAAATTGTTAAAAGGACAGCCTGTTGCATCTTTTCTGCCATCTCCATCTTGCTGCAAGCTGTGAATGGCAGTAACGCTCTGGCATGCTGAACAGGCAAAGTGGAAAAACAGGGGGAAGGGGAAGCATTTGGTTCCAGTATAATAAGTACTGTATTTATGTTTTTAATTAAGGCTTATTTTTAAAAACCTTTGTTTTCCAAATTGAATGCGTTCACATGCTTTGTTAAACATTTCCTTACCTCACATGCATGACGAAGTTGTCACACTACCTTGGTGCTAGTGGCCCCCTTCTCATCTAGCCATGCTGTGGGGCACTGTCGTATTATCACTTTGTGGTCCACTGTAAAAGAAGAATGAAAACTGGAGGCCAAATTGTGTTGTGTGCCTGTCTCCTGTTAGACAGAGGGAGGAAGGGCAGGCTGAGGAGCATTGAGATTACAGAATTGGGCATCCTAACTGAGTCACTTATTCACAGTGACAGCTTTGACACCAGAAGAGAGGCACTGCCTGTGCCACCTTTGAAGAAGGATTAGACATGGCTTCTTAGTCTCTTGCTTTTTCTGACTTCTGGAAGATTTTCATCTACCAATGCAGATGTCACTGATCAGAGATGAGGCCCACATAGGGAGAGAAGTGCCTGGTCTTTAATTGGGACCTCTCTGTTTGTGAACCTGAGATGGGGAAAAAAGGACATTTGTCTTTTTCAAAACAAGTCCTTAGTGTATGCTTCATTGCCAGCAGTGAATCTTGTCCTGAAATGCTGCCCTTTGTTTGCTATGCCTTTCTGATCACAGCAGCAGGGATGGCCTCTGCTCCACTTGGACATTCCTCAGCAGCGTGTTTGGTGATTCCTGGGCTTCTGTATACTTATGCCCAAAAGAGCCTCCATGCTGGCTGTGGAGAAGCACATGTTTTATCTGGAGGTAGAAGTGGAGTTGTGTTTGTGATCTGTGGTAGCTGGAGAAGAGGGATCTGATCAGGTTGCTCCTAAGCAAGGCTGTGGTACTACTACACTGCATTACTTAGAACTGCATGAATGCTAAAACAGGAGCATACAGTTGGAGGGGAGGTAAAGTGTGGGAAAGAAATATGTGCCCATAAATCACACTTAAGAAGGTGAGAAGGCTCAAGCCTGCACCTCTTGCTACTTGAGGCTTGAACAGCTATGGGAGCATGCTACCTGATCTGTCACACTTGTGCAGTTACAGGTTCAAATGCTGCCATTTGTCCCACAGTGTGCAATTGACCATACAACAGGATTCGGTTTTTTAAAAGTTGTATTATACAACACTTCTATTTGCTGTTACTAAATGAAAGCAGTAGCTGCATGAGCTCTACCCACACACAGCACTCCATGTTGTTGAGTGGAGGAAGGAGGGACAGGACTTAGAAGTCCTTCTCCCCTGTTGCCAGCACCCTTTGTAGTATGCAATTGTTTGATCTATCCAGAAATACAAATCAGAAGGAGTAAAATTAATTCAGGAAGTAGGGTATTGCTACCAATATTGCCAAAATCTGAAGTCCGTTATTCTGCTAAAATTATACTTTAAGTTGCTTTTTAATGGTCTGGCTCATACTCCAGATTTTGAACTGTTTAGACCTCCAGATAGTTCTCCTCAAAATGACAATTAGGTCCTGAGAAAAATTACTTTGATTGGCCAGACCGTTATTACCTTAGGGTTACCTGAATGACGCTGCTACATTTTGCTGCATTGTCAGTGGGCTGACACACTCAAACTGTGACGTTCGTATAGGGAAAGGAGGTTGTCCGAGGTGGCAGAAGTGGGGATAGGGCTGTCTGTACAATCAGTGATGTCCAGCGCAGAGCATGATGGTGCTCAGTGAACTCAGTCAGCTGCTCCTATGCCCAGTGAACAGCAATACCTCTGATATTCAAAATAAAAAGCAGCATAATTAAGGATGGGGTGTTGGAACTAGATCTTAAGGTCCTTTCCAACTCTAACCATTCTATGATTCTATGCAGTGTTGTCAGACTGAATGCTATGAGGCTAGAGAGATATCTTTGACTGTGAAAATTCTAGGAGGTTTTGGTCCAGAATACAAGCTCATATAAGTTGTTAGACAACTTCTTTGCTCGGTCTCCTGACAAACCCTTGGCATACATAATGATCACAATTGCAGGATCCTTGCCAGAATGATGAATCCATTTTGCTTGCATCCAGTAGGTTTTTGGCTATTGAATATATTTTTTGCGAGTGCCAAACTGATATTATGTCTGCACGGTTGTGACACTTTTGGCTGTTTTATTACTCCTTGCAAGCTGCTTTATCATCTCTGATGTTCATGAAACCAAATTTGCATACTGTGGTGTAAAAGACAGGAATGACCATTTGAAATTCAGACTACATAGGAGGAAAAGTCACTGATTCAACCTGACTGATATGTTACAGAGTAACTATTTCAGCTTTAACAGAGGGAAAAAATTAAACCATTAAGCACTGTAAAATTGACAGTTCTTGAATGGCAATTCTTCCATGTTAAACAATTGTAAAACCTGGAGTTTGGTTCAAATATTTGCCTTTAACAAGTGGCATTATTTTTTAATTACCTAGGAAAATGATGTAATATGCAAATCCAATTTATGTGTAGATAGGAAGAGACTGGAGATAAATGCTTTCATATGGAACAGAACAGCACCGTGGTGCTCTGGAGTTACCAGCTTCCTTCTAATCTGTAGTAGCATAGCCTGGTTATTTAAAAAAGTTTCTCTGTATCTTTTCCTCTACAAGTTAGGTTGGAGTCTGGCCTCTCAGACTCTTCAATTAAGATTTAAGATTCTTGTTAAAGTTGTTAAAAACCAATTTTTTTCAGTAGAGTCTGAACCTGTGTTTTATAAAGATCACGTATGCCTCTCCTACCTTTAATAAAGGTTCCATTTTATTGGACAGTAACTCTTACTGTATTTCAAATTACCCCATTTTCTAAGATCTCCTAAGTATTTGCTTTTGTTCAGTGATTTAGATCTGTTGTCTCATGGCGCCTTTTAAATTGGATCCAGCTATTAGCAAAATGTACTCATTTTCCCTGAAGCTAGTCTTCCATTCTGCAGACCAAAGGCTTAGTAAGCTCTAGCTTTTTTTCTCCTTTTAATAAAGGCATGGTTTAAATTACTTGCTTTCTAAATCTTACTTGTAGACCTCAGAAGTAAAATATTTATTTTTTGCTTGTATACATATGATTGAGAACATTCGTAAGCTGAATCATTACAGTATAAAATATAAAACTTTCTATGAGGATATTTGTTTTAGGCTTGTCTGATTGTTCATGTGTGGAAGGGGAGAATAAAATGGACTAGGCAAAGTAATTTATCACCTGGGTCAGGAAAAAAATTATCACTTTAAAGTGTGTTCAGAATAGTTTAAAAATTTGTTGCTCAGGTATGTCACTGGGAGCTTTTCTTTTGAAAGTTAAGCCATATATTTAATGCCTTAGATGAGTTTAGTTAGTTCACCGTTTCCCAAAAGGTCTTGACCTAGGTTGCTAAAACAAAGGATCTGCCTTAGAGCTGGATTTTTAGTATATGTTATATTTCAGTTAAAGAATTTTACATAACAGCTTGCATTGTCTGAGAACAGACTGAGTCAGCATAATCTTGGTTTCTCAACATTTTCTATGCACTGCCAAAATTCAGGTAATGTTTGAGTTGCAAATACTATTGTGCTATATTGTGTATTTTTCTTAAAATGAAACTAAAAGATAATATGAGACCACTGGAATTATGTAAGTTGCTGCTTCTAAATTTGGAACTCACTGCTATCTGACAGTAGCATCCCTTCAAGACATTTGACCTCGGTGCTTGCCAGTACTAAGATTACGATGTGGTTAATATTTATGAAAATGCAAGAGGTGGTTTCCAAATGTTGTACCTGAGACACTGGGTGTCTCAGTGTCCTCCTACCAATGAACCGTGCCTCAGAAGTGCACTGCTAACAGTGTCTTGCAAAGTAGTCTTCATTTAGGTTAAAAAGCTAGGGGTGGAGATGTCCACACCAGCTGTAAAAGCAGGGCAGGAGGGAAGAACAATTTCCAGGGGATGAGGACCCACCCAGAGGGAACCTGAATTCCCAGTAGACCTCTGTCAACCCATCCACCTCTTCCTATCCTCAGGCGTACCGGGCATCAGGCACGGGCTGGGAAGGTCAGCTCTCAACCCAGTGTTGGGGGCTGAGAGAAGAAACTTCATTTCCCAGTTTGTCACATGGGTCCCTGCAGCTGCCGAACCAGCAAGAGTGTGTATCGGTAGGAGGACGGTTACAGGTGTTGCTTCAGATCCAGACAGAGTTGTGTGTGCCTTCTGCCAGCAGTAACAGGAAGGATTGCTGTAAATTGCTTTTCAGGTTCAGTTTGTGTTGTTTATGGTGTAACCAGCCAGAACGACATATGGCATGCATCTCTGAGCCGTGCAGCAGAGCACAGCGCAACGTGTAGAAAGAAAACTGGGAGAGGACTAATGAATTCCTATATTTGCTCCTGGGAGGAACGGAAAAACCAAGAGGAGCGTATACGGGATGTGGTATGGTTAGCTCAGTCCTACCACAAGCTACTTAGTTTTCAGAATTTCCTTTTGAGACTGATTTGTTAAAAGTGCCTGTTCACATGACTCATTCATTAGGCTGTGAAGCTTGTGGGGCCCGTTTTACTTTTCTTGCTCTAAGCACAGGCTGAGACGTTGGGAACTGATGGTTCTTTTTCCATCCCTATGTGAATAAAATTCTCATGTTTGTGGTGTAGGCCTAGGGCATGGATTATACTAGAAAAATCACGTATTATAGTGCATGTACCAGAGAAACGACTGTGTATGGTCTAGGTGCGGTTCTTGTTACATGGCCATCTAAGTGCCACACTGCATGGAGAATGGGGGCGGGCAGAAGAGTAACCAATATATATGTCCAGTCCAAGTGGCAGTGAAGAGTTCATTGCCAGCATTGTGCAGGTCATCCCCTGCCCCTCTTGCACTTGGAGCCATCCTTGGTTTCTGTGCTTGCCCACTGGGGTCCCATATGAGACGAGGGAGAGCTGGGCAGGCGACCGTCCTCCTGGTTTTTCAGGCGCTTTGGCAGCAATTGGTTCTGCAGCTTGCTCTGCCATGGCAGCATCCGGGCATTTTGGAAAACAGGAGGCAAATGTGTAATCTTAAAGATAATAGACATGCTGCTCCTGCCCCAATTGGAGAAACGCCAACATGTCAGGTCTGGAAACGTGCCAGGATTTGTGCTTTCCCTGGGAAAGAAAGGGGAAAAAGTGAAAGAAAGAAAAGCGTGTGCTGACCCAGGCCTCACTCAGCAAAAAAATATTTTTCTTTTAAACTGTTTGAAAGGACGAGCCCTGCGGAGGAAGGAACAATTAAGGGAAGAGACACAGCTTAATTGTTCTGTGTTCTCCAAAGCCACTGGGATTCAGATGATCAGGCCATGATAGAAGTGTAAGGCAGACATACACAACGTTAGATGTGAGGTAGTAGGACCACATGAATGCTTTCACAGGGAGAACTTCTCTCCTGCTTTCCCTGCAGCTATTACGGTCACACCAGAAAAGGCGTCATGGGGATTAGCTGGCTTGTGCGCTATGTGAGCCTGGTCCCTGCTTCTTGTCAAAAGCGCTTGAAAGTTTAGGGCCTAAAGTCATGTGACCTCTTACTTTAGTATCAGTAAATATTTTAGTAACTGCAGGGGCAAAACCAGCTTCATCAGGAAGTCTGAAGAGAGACCCACCCCAGAATGCCTTATAATCTGCTGATGAAACGTTCTCATTCAAGGTGCAGTTTCAGACACAGAAACTGGACCTGACGGTTCACCTCCTGAGTAAGTGCTGTAACTGCTGGACCATGAGATGTAGAAGAGCAGTGATCAGAGTCTCTTTCTCCTTACGTTTCCCATACATGTTACGAGAATACGTAAAGAATTCTTCTTCTTTTTTTTTTCCATATGTGACAGAAGGTGCAGAATAAAGTGTATCATGAAGATACACAACCTTTTAAATGTGCTTGTATTCTGTTCGGTTAACTCACTCTATGGATGAGAGAGGCATATGCTTAATTTTTGAGCCTTCAAGGTTTGGTCCTGGCATGAAGCTGCTCCCTATTATGAGAAATGCTCTGTAACAAAGCTGGATTGCCTAGGAAGATTTCCTGGTGAAATGTTTAGTGTCTCCAGGGAGAAGCAGCAGCTGGGCAGGGTTTTGAAGGTTTACATTATGGATATGGGCATCTATAGCAAAGTGAGCTGAATCTTGGAAAGCCATTTACTTTTGTAGATTTAGCTCTGGTTCCCACTTGCAGGAATCTTAACAGCTGTTATTTTGTCAGCAAAAAGCTTGAAGAGACTGCTTTCATTCCCTACCATCCATTGCACTGTAACTGTTCAGGATCTTAACATGTTGCGAGTGCAGACTCCACACGGCTACAAAACCCCTCAGTATTTTATTTCATTCATAAGCAATGTTTAAACTGTTTCATTGAAGCGGTCAGCTGGAAAAAGGCATAAGGTACCCAAACAGGACTCTTCAGGACCTGTGAGCATTTATGACTTGTTAATTATGCTAATAGGATTAACATCTAATTACATACAGTCTGTGAAATTTCTTCCTGAGATGAAAAGTTGGCAAGAACTAGGACAAGAAAAATATTTCCAAATACCGTATCTCCAAGAGCAACAATATACTTAAGTGTGGCATTCTTCCCTCCCTTTCTGGCTTCCCTTCTTGATGTTGCCAGTAAATATATAATTCAGAAAAGGTGCATGTTCAGTTACTTCATATGAGCACAATTTGGACTTGGTTTTGCATATTAGAACTGTTAAGATGTTACTGTGACAGGTTGTTGCTATTAGGTGCCCTGTCTTTTGAAAGATAGTAAGAACAAAGGCTGAAACAGAAGGATTGCGAGGGTGGAGAAGTTTTATTGCACATAACTGTTCTCCTTTGTAATCAGTGCTGAGCCACTAATGGAATATAAAATGTTAGGCTGATCACTGCTTACAGCTGAGGAAGCCTTGCTGGAGAGTAAGTTGACGCTTATGCCGCAAGTGGCTAAGAACAAAGTGAGAAATTTAAAGACAACAACAACAAAAACACCCACATGTAATTAATGTTCAACCTACATAAATAAAAAGGTTTTTTAGTTGTGATTTGCTTGAAAATTTCCATACTTTACTCTATGTTAATAACTGGTTTTGTCAATGCACATTTGGTAGAACAGCCCAGCATTTTAAGTGTTTTGCAACGTGCTTAAAATTTCTTAGTTGCCATCATATCTTTGCCAGTGTGTTTAACTGAAAGCTCCCTGTTTCATGGTTTTGTATCTAACTCTTATCTCAGCATGGATTTAATGTCGGTACAGAATTATACTTAAGCCTTTTTATCCCTTGGACTATACATTTACATGAGGGAAATTGTCAGCTGTATCATGTGTCTCTTCCAGATGTTTCCAGTGCTAATCTCCTCACCCTCCCCCCTTCCATCAGTATAAAAGAAACAACCTCTAACCTAACTTAAGGGAAAAGAAATCAAGACTGAAAACAGTGGAGGTGAAGATGCTACAGATTTGTGCCTGGAACCAGGAGTTTGTCATTAGGCATTCTGGGTTTCCAAAGCCTGGGCTCACACATGCAGAGCGCTGCACCTCTGCCCAGCTTGCCAACCGGTGTTGAGAAGCACTTGCCTGGCTGCTGGGGGTTGTGGAGAAAGAACACACAAAAAACACCAAACCCAACAATAATGACAAAACAAAACTAATTAGAGAGGTATCCTTTATCAACATGTACGCTAATACAATACAGTTTGGTTTTTTTTTTTTTTAATATTTTTTTTTTTCTTCCCGAAGGTTCGGCATCGGTGGTGCGAGCTTATTGTTAAACACAAGTATGTGCCTGGGTATGAAGATGTTGAGAAATTTCTCAGAGAAGATCAGGTCAGTTACATTTAATTAGTGTTTTCAAAATAATCCACTTTTTGGCACTCTTAGTGTGAAACTAAAAGATGATTTAAACATACTTTCTTGCTTAAATTTGTCAAAACCTTAAATGTGTATTCAGATTTTGCCTCTTTTGCCCCTTAAAAACTGTAGTTCAAGGAAGTTTATTCAACTCCTCCTAAGCATGCTAATCCTCTCATAAGTGGTGTAATAGGGAATATTTCCTCCTCTCATCCCATATTATGTAAGGTAGCAATGATGATAGGAAGATACTTCTCAGCACTGGTTCCTTTTTAGGATGACAAACCCAAGTGTAGCTGTGAATGTTAATGCACAGGTATGAGCTAGGTGCAAAGAAGTCAGTGCTGTGGTGACTTCAGTTTTCAAGATGATGTTCAGGAGAAGCACAGCACAATGATATATATCCAGAGAATGCAGGCCTCTCCATGGTTAGGGAAATGCTACCAGAAGATTTTGAACGTCTTGATAGGCTGTCTACATGTGGCGTCTTTACTATGGCTTTTTATTTAGGACGTTATGAACTTACAATTCTAATTGGACGTCTGCCTTGTTCTTTCTGTTTAACTTTTTTATTTTTACTTACTATGAATTCAAAAATTCACTGCCTAAGATGACTGTTACATATTTAAAATGTCTTTACTTTTTATGTTGACAATGAACTAAGCCATTTACAGCCAATGAGGCTTTTGTGATTTCAGGCAAATACAGTTTGTTACAACAGCACAGTAAAACTTTTGCAGTCTATCATTTTCTTTCTTCCAGTTCTTCCTATTTATATCTCAGCCAATAAGCAGGCCCCAGATATCCTGGCAAGCTCTGTCTCTTAAAAAAAGCAACAACAACAACAAAAAGGCATAAACCAACATTCTTTCTGAAAATAAGGAGTTATATTATATTGTTCATATGTTTATCCTATGAAAGGATGCAGATAACCATAGCACAAGCTGTAGTGGATGGGGAATCCTTGAGTTCATAAAGCCAAACATACTGACTTGCATTATGTTTGGAACAGATACTGTGCCATATAAAGACTAATGTTTTCTGCAGTGCAGGGACATAATTTTTGCAACATTTTTTTTCATGTAATCTTCAGTATCTTTCATTTAATTTACTTATTCCAGAAGTGCATGCAGTTATGGCACAACCAGCTGCTTGAGTGACTGCAACTCAAACTGGAGCACTTGCATGTCCTTACTGATTGTGAAAGACTTGGCTTTTTCTGAAGTCTGGAAAAAAATGCAAATGTGACTATTTTCAGGTTTACAGAAACTCTGTGTGTTTACTGCTTGTTAATGTTTAGGCTTGGGGGAATGTTATTAACACTGGGTAGCGAAGGTAATTCCTGTTTGCAACAAAACTCCCACGTTTTGAAATTCTCTATGAAAGCAACTGGAGTCTCACTCCAAAGCTGTGTGTATGTACGCAGCTTCAGACCCTGGAAATCTGAGCAATCAGGTCTCTGGGTGGCAGAACACACACTTAGGGAACTGGCGAGAAACCTGGCAGGTTTCTATCACTCTGGGACTTTATCCTTTGATGTCAGTTTTTGCCAAACTTCTTCCTTTCTTACTGAAGCTAATGTTTTCTAAGGATTACCAGCCATGATGGAAATTGTGGGGAATAGTACTAAAAATCGTTTTTTCAATGCTATCCATTTTTTCCTCTTTGGCAAGTGTCCAAACAGTAAGTACAACTGTAAAAGTCACTGTGTTAAGCTGCTAGTATTTTGTCATATGTATAATCCTGTTTTGGTAAATGCAGCTTAACACTTACTGAATTCCTGTAACTAGTCAAAAAAAAGTTGTACCATCAGAACAAAAGGCAATCCACTGTTAAGTTAGGCAATGCTTTGCTACCTGCCATCAAAGGGGCCCAGACCTCAGCCCCAGGTGCCCCATTGTCTTTCTTGATAGCTGCTATGTCCAGAATGAGTGCTTAGGAAAAGCCTGCCTTCTTACCAAACCAGAATTTGTGCATGTTCAGGCCATACCTCAGGTTTAAAGAGAAGAGTCTGAAACACAGAGCCAACTGAGTTCAGTTGGTGTCCAGTTACTGCCAAATGGGAATTTTAGAGTGGACTGTTTTAGTTGATGTCCTCTTTATTTGTGTGTTGTCAGTTGGACAGAAAATACATATCCATTTAAAGGAAGGACAAAGCTGTTTTCTTCAGCAGCATTCGGAAATATTTGACATGGTGGATAAAAGAAAACAGATTTCAACTTGAAAAGTGGCAAGAAAAATGGAGCAAGAAAGCATTTTCTTGTCATGACATAGCGTACACCCCTTATGTTAATATCCTGTTCATACCTACTCAGTACAACATACAGACAACCGTCCTTAAGCTATAAAGAGATGCGGAGAAAATTACTTGTTTGGGGTAGAAGGGTAGATGTTCTAGAGTATATGCTATTTTACGTGTTTTGGATTGTCTCTTTTGTTTTGTTTTTGATTAAATGAGTACTAGAAGGTCAGCAGAACGAAAACCAGCTAACTAGTTGGTACTGGTGATAGGATGCCTGTGTGTTGTGTTCCTCTTTCAGGCAATGGGTGTGTATCTCTATGGTGAATTAATGGTGAATGAAGATGCTAAACAACAAGAACTTGCACGTAAATGCTTTGCTGCAGCACAAGAACATATGGATGCGTCCTCAGCCAAAGTGGTGGCAGAGATGTTGTTCTGAAGAGGTGATTTTTCTTTTTAAATTAAATACCCTGACTTTGCTTCATGAAGGAATAATACGCAGACATAGGAAATTTTGGCACACCGTAGAGCTTGTGGCTGCTTAGCTCGAGAAATAACTCTTCTTAAAAGTATCTTGCCTTTTTTTTTTTTTTCCCCCTTTTTTATTTTCCTCTTTTTTTTTTTTTTAAGTCAATCTGCTGTAGCAGTGGGTTAGGTACCTGTAGGCCCTAGCTGGAGAGCATGGAGCATGGCTTTGTTGTACACTTTGTAACGGACTATACAAGAGGCAACTGTAAGTCTGAATGGACAGAGGGGACCAGGCCCCACCTGCAGTTGTTTCCCATTCTGTATTAACTCAGCTTACAGAAATTGCAATTATGCAAGCAGCTTTTCTATTTAATGAAGCTGCATGTTGACTTGATAGGCAGTGCAGTCTTACAACAGATGTATGAAGCTTTGCGCTTGGAAGCAAATTTGAATCATGTGAGAACAAGCTGATAATTCACATGGTTTTGTGTCAAGTGTAGTGAGGCCTTTGAAGACTGGTTACGAGGTAAGAAGAGCAACCTTAACATGAAAAAACTGCTTATGATCATACGTAACCTGAAATTAGTGGGGGAAGGAATCGACAGAGAAAAAGCAGAATTGCAGGAAATGTTCATGAAGTAAAGATTGCTGCAGGATATAAATGGGTGATTTGCAAACATACTCTCCATTTCTCAGACTATTTGAGTAACCAGAGGTAAGCTTACAGTGCCTGTACATGCATGTTTAACACACAGCCAATTAGGATTGGTATGAAGGTCTCTTCCAGTAAAGCATACCTCAGACTTTTGCTTAATGATATAACCCATCTGACAGTCTGGTTGCTTTGGTTGTTGACATAACTTTACAGTTGATTTGTGGTATCAAAATTCAGGCATCTGAATTATCAAAATCATCAATTTCTCATGGGTACCAGAAATCTTAATTTTCTCCCGTACAAGCCTGTACACGTAGCAGTACTTGTAGCGAACACTCAAATTTGTGGTGTTTATTTTATTTATATGAAATATAGCAGATGACAGGTACCATGAAAGCAAATTTGTTTATGAACAGCCATTTTGTTCTTCTGTATAGACAAGAATTGTGCCTGACAAGAAAATTTTCTATAATTTTTAGTCTAGTAGAGGCCTTGAAGCATCTGAAGGCCAGAAACACGGAGATGTAGTTTGTTCTGGTACTGTGTACTGGAGACTGTCTTTGATATTTCCTTCAATAATAAAATCAAAATTTGTACAAGCTTCTGGTGGTAAGTATCTAGCACAGGAAAATTACATGGTGATATGTGTGTTAGCAATAGTTTAGAATTGCTCATTTGGCCTTTCAGACAGACTAGAAGTGCATGGTGAGCTATAACACGAAATCTAAAGATACTGTTATGAGTACAACACTTCGTGTGACCGTGCAGCTTTCTTTTAATGTTGTGGTTGTTTGGGTTCCTGGCATGATGATTTGTGACTTAAGATTAAAATCACATTGCCAGGGATTACCACACAGCCATAACCACAGCTCCCTTTATGAAACTCGGTGCACAGCGTGGGATCCTCCCTGTCCATGAAACAGGAAAACAACACAGGAAAGCAGCAGATGCCTTGTGGAAGAACCTGCTCTGACAATTAGCTACACTGAGACAGAGACCTCTCTGACGAGGTGCAGAGCTTAGCTAATTGGTGAACAGTGATTGTTTCCCTCTTTGTTCACAGTGGCTAAGTTCTACACCTGAAGAGAAGGGTTGAGACTTCGCTTGATGTCAGCCTGTGCAGGGCAAAGAGTGTTTGCTGGCTGAGATACCTTGCTACTGAATGAGCAGATTTACAATAAATTCATGTGTGTGAGATGCAGCATTTCAAGAATAAGAGGCAGAGATGACTTGGGGAGGACCAAAGACTCTTGGCTACAGTCGAGAATAAACAGCACTCCTCCAATTCTCTGTCTGACTGCAAATGTAAAGCATTGCCTACAGTAACCATGCTTTTCTAAAGGTCAGAGTAAATAAATGTTTGTGACTTTAAACTGGAATTGTCTATAAAGCTTTGTTTCATGGTCTTCTCTTTAATGGATGCTGTCATGATCTCTCTGCAGTTGTAGCTTAGCACTGTGTGTTGTTTGCAGGAAATCGTGGCAGCTCCAGTTGGAAACAACTTATAGCTGCTGCTGTTGTTCCAGGCTGTTGATGGACCCGTCCTCCGGTGCCTACTGAGCTGATATCAGTTCTGATTTTACACACTGGCTCAGTTGAAACAGGAGTCGAGCCCTAGAGCAAAAAAAGATGTACCTTTTGTCAGAGCCTTTGAGAAATGTTACTGTTTTCTCCCCAAACCCGAATCAGTATACGTTACGATGTCCTGATGTTAAACCTTAAATGGCCCAGGGTGGAAAAACTACCTCAGTACTATTTAAAGAACTGTTGGCTTAAGATGAAAAGGTATGTGGGTATGTAGCATATCACAGTATTGCTCTGGTAACTGACCTCCAGCATGATTTTCAGAGTAACCTGATTAATAACCAAGCGAATGTGCTTGCACTGTGAATCTTCCTTGTTTTCTCCAGAACTTGTTGTGGCAGCTCTAGAAATCTTTAAAGAGATCTAACTCTGTAATCACAGTTATGTTCTAGGGGTAACCTAAAAAATTACTCCAGTTGGAAAGCTGGGGCAATCAAGAATGCACAGATACTCCTTCATCGTGACAGAGTAATAACTTTTACTGCTATTTCCGTTGCAGGAAAGATCACAGAGAAACTCTTTTAATAGATCTCCTACTAAACCCTGATGGTACTAGGATTTCTTTGACCCAGGACATCAAAGGAAGGATTATGTGGCTGCTAAAACAATCATCTGACAGAAACATTTACCTCTCAGTATTTATGTCTTCCAGAGGCTCACTGTACCCAAGACTGCACGCAAAAACAAACTACACACAGACACATTACTGTGGCCTTAGGTTGTTCTTTAGTACAAGAAATTTGGGGTTTATCCTTGCTCTTTGGTAAAACAACCATTCCAGTTTGTAGATCTCAGGGACTCTTAATTTGAATGATTTCATGCACTTCAGTAGTTTGGCTACCATTAATAATCTCTGAAATTCAATGAAACTGTATTCTGTACTTAACATCTTGTTCAAAACCTTTATGCTGAATTAAAAAGACAATATAAAATTCGCAGGAGTCGGGGTGGGGCTGGGGAGGTTAATTGGAAGGGGAAAGAACCTGTGAAAAGTGACCAGCCATCATCCTGGAACTAAAGAAAGCATGAAAAGATCATCATTCTCTCTCTCTCTTGTTTAGGTTAACTTTTGCCAGAAATGACAGACCTTCCATTTTCTGAAATGTCTTCCATACCCCTGTGCTGCTCCTTTTGCACAGTGATTGTATCAAGTGTAGCTCTTCTTTCCTAGGAACATACTGCTCCACTGATCAGAAAACATCTTAATTGTTCCTTTCAGAGAGTAAGAATTCAAATTGCACAGATTTCTGAACATACTTACCCGTACGCTCTTGTTTTACATCAGATACTTGTGTAAAAATAAACACTTTTCTCAAGTATGTTGAGTCTTTCTATTGCACAGTGGTTAGACATTAATTTACAAATTTAGGAAGAAGAATGAGCCCATTTCTGCTTTTGCAGTAGAAGCAGCTGAAAATCATTAGTTAATGGGTATTAACAAGAAAAATGGAATGTGATGATTTATTTTATAGTTATGGTGCTCAGAGACTTCAGTCAACATGAAGTCTCAACAGAGACTTCAGTCAAACAGTACAGCTCTTCTTTACCTCGCTACACTGTCTGACCTCTGTCTTGAGGTGCACAGTGTTAATGCCTGAATTACGGGAACTTGTCAACTTCTTTCAAATGCTGCAAGAATTAGGGAATTGTCCAAGAACATGCTGAGATACTGCAGCGCCTTCTGATGTAGTTATGCTCACAGATGTAATTGTTAAGGGATCCCATTCATAAAAGAGTTACACTTCATTTCAGAGGTCTTTCTGCAAAAGCCAGCAAAGCAAACCAGCTTGCTTTTTGCCTTACCGTTGTGTAAGGGAAAGAACCCGGAGCTGGATAAGGCTTTTGCACAAGACACTCAGAAACCAAATACATTGTAAGCCTGTTCGTAGCCAATATTGTTAAAACCACATGGCAGGTAAGACATTTCACAGATCTGCAAATAGCACCAAATTTTCGATCTTTAAAAGCTATCCACTTTTCTTACTTTTTTTCTTCCTCCCCTCCCCCCCCCCACATTGAGCACAGCAGTAGTTTATTTTGCTTACTACAGCTGTTCCAGTATGTCTCAGTGGTATTAATGTGAGCATGAGCTTGAACATTGATTTCCCTCACAACTTTGTGATCCATCATGCATTGTAGCAACTGATAAAATGAACAGAAAGCACAACACCTAAAAATGGCAGAAAACAGCCTAAAAAATGGCAGAGAGGTGGCTGCTCTGGCCCTGTATCTGGGTTTGTATGGCCGTATGCTGCTAATCCAGCTATTGCTGTGCTAAATAGAGTAAAGCTCCACATCAAGAAGGAAGCTAAAGCTGGGTTCAAATAGCTGCTGTCTCCATAATTCATCAGAATTAAGAAGAACGGGAGATACCTGTATGTATTATATTGTAGCTTCATGAATATGGTATAAGCATTATCATAAAATCCTTCTGAGTCATGTAAGAAGTTCATGGAGTGAGACACACAAAGTGCTGTTTGAGTTTTTAATAGGCCCTCCTGAAAGCTTAGCAGAACAAAAATGAAATAAACCAAAGCTACTGTTCATTTTACCCAAGATTCTCCCAACGTGGGGGTTTCCATGTTTACTGCCTGAGAGGAGGAAGTTTTAGATTCTAATTATAGTAAATAAAAACAAACAATAAAAAAATCCAATTCCAAACATATATAACTCAAATTATAACTGGAAGTGATGTTTTATCGAATGATATGTTGATTCAGACTTGACTGTCAACATGCTACAGTCCAGGGAAAATGCCCATTTGTTGGTTGTTTGTAAGAACTGGGGAAAGTGGCAGAAATGTTACAGCATTAAATGTGTGTTCAGGGGTGAAAATGAAGACTTAAAGACATTAATATGACAAGCCTATGACAACCACAGGCATTCATTTAAGTACGTCCTTGCCCTAACTGGGTTTCGTTCTACTTCTGTTTCATAGTTAGCCCCCTCTAAATAAAATAAATGTTTTTGGATTTTGTTGTGGTTTTTGTTGTTGTTGTTGTTTGCTTATTTGTTGGTTTTTCTCCCATCCCTAATTCAGTCCTTTCTAAACACCGTGGCAGTTTTACTTTGGATAGCATCACAAAGCCCAGTGCAGAACACTGGATTGTCTCTTACTTGTTTCATGAGGCCAGCGGCTAGTTCACATCTCACTGGTTCTGTTCAGGACATAGCTTTAGCTGTAAAAATGAATCTCAGATTAAGCTAAACTTAGGCGAGGATCACCATCAGTATCCTGTGCTGCTTACTGGGGTCGCTTCTTCACGATGAAGGCAGACCATACTGGGCATGTGACCTAGACAAGTCTGTTGACGCCTCAGAGGATTTGCATTCCAGCTACAAACAGGCAGTAAAACATACTGCTCTGTTCTCTGTCTCCAGCTTTGCTGGGAGATGTTTGCAGCTGCTGCTGGCTCTCTGTTTTTTTCTCCTTTAGAATGGAATTGACTGTACCCTGTTGCCCTTTCCTCACACGTAAGATGGAAGTGAAAGGCCCAGTCTGGGAACAACACGTCTAGCCAGAAACACAGCCTGAGCAAGCGGGCAAGCTTGCTTGAAGAAACAAAGAGGGCTCAAGGCATGAAGAGCCTATATGGATTTCTGACACACAGAAATCCCTATGGAAAAGTATATTGCAAATCCAAAAAGTTCTAGAAAGCTAGGTGATGATAATGTCTGATGCAGAATACTGCAGCCAGCCAGTTTATCTCCACAGCTGGTGAAAGGCTTGAAAACTGCTATTTCTAGTACAGAAAATTTTAGCTGTTTTGTCAATTAGCAGAAGCAGGCGCCTCTGCATATGTAAGAATGAGCGTGCAGTGTGCCATCATGTGCCAAAGGCTGTACTAGTTATGGGTTGATGTTTTCCATGTAGCAACTGGACTGGAAGTGTCTGGAACACCCGAACCTTCCAGGTCACCCTGGGTCACCCACGAGCCCTTTACTGTGGGCATGGTGGGTCCTGCATGTGCTGCAGTGGTGGTGTATGAGTGCAGCAAGTCTTGTGTTACAGATTGTCTTGCTGCATCTCACTGCTGTCTCAGCTTTTGTGCATGAAGAGGGAGGAACTTCATACCTTCACAGGTTTGTTCTTCCGTACACGATTTAAAAAAGTCAGGAATAGTTGCAGATGAATTACCTAAGAACATTCAATTTTTACATCTGTCGCTTAATGGTATTTTCCTCTTAGCGAAGCAGTCTCATACAATGTACTTGCATAGTAAGACTACCATTTGACATAAAGCCACATGCTGAGCACAGATCCTTACTTTAATCCACTGCAAGCCTTACTGCAGGACACTAGTTCCTAATATCTAAAAGTAAATTAATGCATTTTGTGGTCTTTAAAGTACCTACCTTTGTGCTACTATTCCCAGTATTCATGAGTCGGTTTTATGTCTTCTGTAACTGTCAGATTTTAACAGACACTTAAACGCATTCCTGTTTTTTGCCCCAATCTTTGATGCCCAGACTAGTAGTCAAAACCACCACCAAAAAAAATTAATTACAAGAAAGGACAGGGAAGCAACCAAAAGAAGAGCCTGACTCATCCAGAATTTCACCAGATTCATACTTGAGTTTAGGCACATACAAATAGGGAATGTATACACCAACACGGATACGTTCCATTGTTTCTGTGGACAACACATTGGAAGAATAATTTTAAAAACTTCCCTTGCTGGCAGGCTGGCATTTTGTGCCAGTGAAATATACCAGTGCATAGAGAAATTGAGACATTCGCACAGTGCTTGGGAGATAGATAAACTGCATGTGTCTGTTGTTTACTGTGAGTTAAACTGAGTGCATATTTTCCGCACAAAATTAAGGGTTGGATTCCTGCT
>NW_009912251.1:37646-81436 GCF_000696875.1 Nestor notabilis
CAGAAGAGCAGGCATTTGTTATAACTCATTTAAAGGCATACAGGAATTGCAGTTGTGTAAAGATTTGCTTTTTCATGGTAATTTTATGCCTCAGAAAACGGATTTTAGTTTTCAGCTGAGCATCACTTTGATTTGGCACAGTTGCCAAGCAGCAGTAATGCCAACAGTACTACTGTAGAAAAGCCTGGTTTTGCCTATCCATCAGTCCCATTGCAGAAATGATGGTTGTGCTGTCCTCTTGCACGCCTCCAAGCAGCAGCTGGACATCATTGTAATGTTCAGTTAATGGAGCTCGCTTCAGTCATCTCTGAAAAATGCCGTTTCTGAGACTTCTTCCGGGCTTTTCCTCTGGTCTTGCTGGGAGCAGTGTCTCAGCACTGGCCTCCCTGCTTAAACTCTGGAACATTTCCTTCCTGAGGCAATGACATCTCTTTTGCCAGTAGCATCATCCCTAGCCATCTTGCCTAAAGGTTGCCAGATCTAAACAGACTAGCTTGAGAAGATGGTGTTTGACACCAAAATGTATTTCACTTTATCTTATATTAACCTCATGTTACTACATCAAATTATCATCTTCTTCAGTTGTTCTTGTATTTAGTAGTAACAGCAATCATCTGCTTTACAACTGTACCCCCCTACAGTCAACTCCTGCAAACATAACAAAACTAACAATTGCAGTGTGCCAGCAGCCATCTTTCTTACTGCATTCTGCAGCTACCTCTTGGTGTATCTTAAACTCACCTGTTTTTGAATGCCAGGCATGACCACTTAAAATGTCATTCTAGATTATTCCATTTCACACCTGAAAAGTAGTATTACTTTTTCTTGTTCTCCAATGTAAAATGTAAGCCCCTTCCTCCTTCATTCCGCCTTTCACATGCCCCTTCCTTACAGCCATGGCAACATCATCTGTTTTGGACTCTCTTCTTCCCTTTTTGTTATAGGGCAATATTGCCCTGCGAGACTGCTGGTAAGGTTTTGTCATTGCCACCACTTGTGCTGAAACTGTCTGTCATGCCCTCCACTCATTGTGACCTTTTGATTACAAGAAGGGTTGCTTGAATATAAAAATAACACAACTACATGACTTCATACATAAATTATTTTCTTGGGGTTTTTTTACATAGATGGTCAGTTGAATAATCATTCACAAGGTTGTCCATGTTATGCAAGAACAAGTAAGCCCATCTGCTGACATTTTGTTTTACATACACACCTTCTCCACTACTCCCTAGCATTTGCCTATCCTTTCTTCAGTCAAATCACAGGAACGCACAGCTTTTCTACTTGATAACTGGGAGCAAAGAGTGGGAATTACGAAGCAGTCATACAATGAAAACAGTAAGACTGACTTACTCACAGACACGCAAAAAGAGTAAGCTGAAGTCTTACTGACATCTTAAGCTAGCCAATTCTCTTTTACCAATGTCAAGTAATGCCAGCATCAGCTGTAGGAGAGATGTGACACTGAGAAAAGCATTTGCCCTACACCTCAGAATGAAGGTCAGTGCTAGAAGTTGGTGTATTTTTATCATTATAACTTATATTTTTGGCATCTAGAGCATCCAGCACCAAAACCACAGGCAAGAAAAAAAAAAAATCACCAGAAATTATTCCCTGCTCTGTCTTCAAACAAAGCTAGTAAAGACTGGGGGCTAGTGTATATTTTAGAGGTGGTGAGGACCCACTGCTCCCAGCACAGTTAGGAAGGAGGAGCTTACTTCCTGAACATAAGAAAAATCAGAGCTAAACTGTCTTTCAGATTCACAAAACTGAATTGATATGAAAATCATGGAAAATATTGAAAAGTATGAAAAGTACAGAAAAGGCACCATAAGAGGATGCCACATGGCAGTCCTTTTAGTAGTTTCTTTAAATACATATGAATTGCCAGACTGCAGTATATACTGAAGAACTGTCCCAGAGTATCAGTTTAATGGCATACTATTACTGCACTGTTCAAATGCCTGATTTTTAAAGTAGAGGGAGACAGCATGGATATAATACAAAACTCTCCTTCTTTCAATATTCTGTGACAATCATCAAGTTTTCCAAGTCTGAAGAAATTGGGGCAAGGAACAGCTGACTTACAGACTGCTATGTGGTTAAGACCGAAGTATCTATGGCAAGGATCTACGTAGAAAGAAGAGATACTCAGCTTATACATGATTTTACATGCAAGCTCTTCAACTTCATTCTATGACATTTGCATAACTCTGGGGTATTCCATCTTAAAAATCAAATAAAAAATAAAGTGACTGGCTATACCATTTGTACAGCCTGCCCATCACTGGGATGGGCAAAAGAAGAAATACTGTCTCTAGCTCATCTGCTGGAAAGGCAGAACAGGTTGTCACAATGAAGTGAATCTTACTAAAACTAAACTGAATTTACGCATGTAAATTAGGAGTAATCAACATATTAGAATTTCTGCTAGGGTGGTTCCTGGGAGCAGAGGTGGCATTACACACATAGGGACATACAGGGGCTGGCATGTATCTTCCGCTTCCCTGACAGGTACTCTGGGTGACTTGCACTGTTAGCTAACTTGGGCTAGGCAAAAACCAATTGGTTTTGGTTGCTCGTTTCACTTTCTCCAAGAAACCCATTAGGGATTGTACTCACATTCATCATGGATCCGGGGCAGAAAGGGAGAGAGAGTGAAGAGAAAGAAAAGGCAATGCTTCTGTCTAAAGAGTAACGGTGCCCGAGAGCTCACTCTGCCAGTGCAGCAAAGTGGAACTAGAACTGTTGAAGACAAGATGAGAAAAGCTACAATGAAAAATAGTCAACAGCTATGACCTGAAACCTTTAAATCAATAGCATTAACTTTCCAAAATGAATGTTACAGCTTAATGGCAAGGGTTGGCCTTGACATTTCCTCAGAATCCTTTCATGGTGTAGGTCAAGCAGGCCAGAGGAAGTAACTGTAACAGTTCAGTCTGGCCCCAAAAGTATGCTGTACAGTGTATTGCTCAGCACCAATCTTTTGTGTTTTATCGAAGACGCAAACCCACAAGAAAGGAAAGTTGAAAGATAATAGTGTCTTTTGCAGTGCATTTGAATAAGAAATTTAGTGGTCTGTGGAGACAACATTTGTATTTTTGTCGTGTCTGCAGAAAAGACGGTAGTGATCTTGCTTACTTGAAACTCGTAGATAATGCCTGAACTCCAGACACATGTATCATTCATTTCCATCTTAAGAATTCCGTAGCAAATTTCAAGGCCTTTCTCCTCTTCAGCATAATTTGATACTGGCTTTTCCCTCTCTATACACAAGCATCTCAAGCTGATGTGGAAGTGCAGCATAGTAATAAGATTAAAGCACTTAGACACTTACTGGTTGTCTCTACAGGGAATGATGATGCAGATGGGAAATTCATCTCCTCAGCTACCATTACAAGTTTGTTTGGAATAAAAAAATGGAAGTTCTATCTTTAGAAAACTTATATGCAGTAGAAGTCACAGCATCATTAGTCAGAACAAAGATAGCTGCTTTTTTGAATGTAAAATATTAAGGAAACTTTTAGCAATAGCATGTAAATGACATAATCTATACACCTATTTCAGAAGCCTCAAAATAAACCCATAAGCTAAGAAACAAAATCAAAACAGCAAGACGTGAATAAACTGTATATACAGGCTGATTTGGCACATACATACATATTGGAAACCTCAAAGATGGTGTAATTCAGAATGTGAATAACTAAGTGGAACTGTTTGTTATGGTCAAGAATATGTAAAAAGGTGATCTTTTCAACATAGTGGTATGCCTCTGCAGAAGTTCATGGGCCTAACAGATATTTTTATTCGAAATAATAAAAAAGAGAGGGCCATTGTTCCTGAGGGTCTGCTTTTTTATTAAATGAGTCTGTCATCTGACATACTACAGAGGAGTTACGAAACATGCTATTGAAGTAGCAAGATTTGTTAAGAGATATAAAGTTAGTTAAGTGTACAGACCTATTAAAGACATAGTATTGCTGTGTATTTTTCTGCTACTTGTTGGTATAAACTGTCTTATACATGGAATTGTTATTTCCTAATCCTATCAGTTCTACAAGTAGAACAAATACAAACATCACAGCTAAATTTCCACTATTGAGTTTCAACATCGTGGGGGTTTTTTTCCGTCTCACTCACTCTCCCTTCACACACATGCAAGGATATAAAATACAAACTAAGGCACAATGCATGCCTACTAACTACATTGCTAGTTAGCTGAGATTTCAGATTTTTGTTTCAGTGGCTGATGGCAGTCCAATGCCCATCCCTAGCTGGCTCCTGGCCACTGAGAGGACCCAGTCACTGTGAGTACACTTAAGCTGACAGAAGGGGCTCCTGCAGTTTATTCCGTCCCAGCAGCCAGACAGCTGGTTAAAGGAAGATAGCCAATGCAAGCAAGAGAAACTCCATTTTGGCATTCACTAGTGAACAGATCACCTAACAGCAAATTCCCAGAATAAGCTACTCTCTGCTAAGGCAGCAAATGAAGTGGCCACCATGAGCCTGTCATCTTTTAAATTCAGGCAAGCACTTAAGGGGAAATTCTATCACAAGTAAGAAAACTTGCTGGAGAGGTAAGACGACTTAAACAGGCCCACGAGTGAATACTGCTCTAAATTAAGTGCTAGAAGACTGCCTCTAGCACCAGCTAATTCTGCTGCAGTCATTTAACTTCTGGTGTTGCCCAGTGAAACACACTGATTGTGTAACTAAGTCATTGCAGACTATGTAGAAAGTGTAAAAACATGGATTCAAAAACATGCTTGGTGCCCTGATGGAGGACTGCTCCCTAACATTCCATGTTGTGACTTCCCAAGCTTGGGTCTAGTAGAAAGCTGTGCTTTAGTGTCAGATCTTACCCTCCTACACCATTCTTGAATCACAAGAAAAACTGTGACATTATCCTCTCACCCAGAACATCACTGTTTTATTCTGTCCTGGATAATTCAGCAAAGAAATGGAATAAACATGTATTATTAGTAGTGTTTGGTTTAATACTTGCAAGTCATTTTTGCTAGGTATTTCATCTTAAACTTGTATAATGCTTCTGATTTTTTTTTTAATTGTATCCCCTAAAACTAAAATCGAGCATGAGTTTTGACTTACCAAAACTAGTATTAACTCACTTGCATCTTCAGTCTGACTTTCTGTTAACACCTCTTTGCACTTACAGTGCTGTGAGTATGGAACTTGATCACAAATCCCTATGTAACTGGCATAACTGCTGGTCAGCTAAACTGCAGTACCTGGTAACAGATCTGTTCCTACTATACTGCACAAAATAAAACGTACTGTGCTTTGCATATGCTCTGTGCTAAAATTTCTGTTGAATGAAAGCCATAGAAATGTCTTTTTTTTCCTGCAAGAAAATCCACAGAAACCACCCAAGCCCATGCTGGAAAGCTTCTAGAAGTCAGAAAGCTGTAACTTAGCAGTCTTAGACTGGAAGAGATGCATTATCAACAAACAAGTATTCTTATTCAAAACAACTCCTTGAAGAACAAAAATTTTGAAAAGCTCTCTGTTTTCAGTGTTATATGCAGGATTAGCATGTGTGTTGACATGGAAATTGGACGGAAGGGAACAATCTACTTGAAGCCTGATCTTAGGACTCGTTGGCTGCTTCTGCATAGAAGTACTGCCCTGAAATCTCCAAAGAACTTTTCCAGAAAGCAGCAATTAGATTAGATGGATAATGCAGGAGTCACCATATGAGAAATCTTCCATTACTTAAGTCTATCAAATCACACTGTCTTCCACTGGCAAACTAACAAAAGTAGCTTCAGCATGCCACAAAATCATGGGTTTTATCAAAATTAGACCCTATTTCAAGCACTGTGAAAGAGCAAGGAAATCCAAATATGAACAATTTATAACTATGCTAAAAAGGCAAAAAGAATGGCAGTACATATGTCTCTTTTCGAAGTTACAGATAGCATCAATCAGATTTCTTCCTTAAAGCTTTCTGAACCAAGAAAACCCTTCTTGTAATACTTAAATTGTGGTATTTCTTAAGAAGGCAAACACGGGAAAACAAGAAAGTACCAATTCACTAATAATTTTGTCCTTTCTGCCTTCACCACACATCTTCCTTGACCTCTCCCTATTTAAGACAATACTAATTTTAAGAAAGCCAGAAGAATTTTCATGGGCTTCTTCATAGGAAAAAAAAAGACCACACTGTGAAAGGACAGTTACAAAGTCATCTACAACAACTGTAATACACGTATAAATAATACCTGTATAATTCACCTCACAAATCTGCAAGAATCATACATTGCAACTCTTGGCCAATCTTTCTTTTTAAGTAGTTAAAATTAAATATAGCGGCAAAATGGAGAGAATTTAAAGATAACCCAAACATCTCACACCCAACACTGGGTTAGAAATTAAAGCAAAAAATAAAAAAATCATTCTTCCTTTGGAGATAAATTTTAGATCATTTATCATTCTAGGTAGAGCACTCCACATGTGTTCACACTAGAAGAATACCTCAGAGCTCGTGATCAAAAATAATTTAGTTTTAGTTAATACCATGCTTTCCAGGTTATGATATTCAGGGAACAGAAACTGGGTTGCTTTATTTTGGTTTCTTAGATGTGTGTGGCTACAAACAACTGAAAAATTGCAACATATCTCTCTGATTTTTCATTCAGAACTATTCTGAATCCAAAAAGAGAAAATTTATCCACAGACATACATTACTTATTTACTATTTCTTCATATGCTGGACTCAAATATTTTGTAATACAGATATTACAAACATTAACAAACTGACTGACAGGATATGTAATGATGTCTGTAATTTGGTCTGACATGACTCACTAGGAACAAAATTGTAAGAAATCAGTCAACAGCATTACAGAAAATACCCTTCCACTCTTACAGCCAAGGTACACAAAGTACATTGTTTTTCTTTTCTTTAGCTCAAACCCAGATGCTACATTCAGAAAACTGTGTTAATCTAAGATACATGACTGATTTTATATGCAGTAATAGTATTCCAAGTAACATCTTTGAACATGACACAAATGTTGACATTCAATGACTTTTAGGTAATAATATGCGAAGAAATTACTGAAAAGAGTTAAGGTCCTCTGCCATTACTATACTCTGTGCTTAAGTTGAGATAGAAACAGGTTCAAAAACTTTTTGGGACAAATACTTTCCTAAGTATAAAACACTAAGCCATTGTTCCCTGTCCATGCTCTTTTGCCTGACACAGAAAACCTAAACAAAGAAGCAAGCAAACTACCTCTGGACACAAAAAAGAAGATGAGTTGCAGCCATATGGTCTCTTCAGGAAATTTTGCCCTCAAAATGGAAAGTTTCCTTATGCCTATGTTGTTTTATCTATATGAAAAAAAAAGTTTTCTTCAACAAATAAACAACAGTATCAGGCACAGCACACTGAATATAGACTGTACTGCAGACAACATTCTGCCTGCAGTATATCTGTTGACAAGGACCAGCTATTGGTATAGTACTATGCAGAGAATACTGTCCTGTGAAAGCTGCAGTGCTGAAAAAAACCAAAAACATTTAGCACATCTGAAAGGAGTTTCATTTTGGAAACATTTTAAAAAAGAACTAAGGAGTTCAGGAAACATTGATTTCCTGACAACATAGAGTGCATTCACCATGAATCACTAACTGTCAGTTGAGATCACTGTTAGTTTCATAAAAGCAGAATTATAGAACAAAACATCTTAGGAACAACTTACCAACCAAGCAATTGGATGTGATTTGCTAATAAAACCATGGGTAATATGGAAGAAAAACTGATCCTCAGACAGGTAAACAATAAGGAAATGATTGAACTGCTCTAAATAACCAAGCTCTCTTGTTAAAGAAGGTGGTCAGAACAAAATTTTCAACCATCTTTAGTATTTACTATTATGTTGTAAAGGGTGAACATTTCCAAAAAAGGAAATTTAAATATTTATGAAGGAATACAAAGTTGCAGGATGTGCTTAAGATATGTTTTAACTGTTGGAAATGTTAATGAAACACTGACACCTGGATAAAGATCTGATTTTTTTGCTTGATAAATAGGTAACATAAAAAATCTAAACTTTCAGTGTTAGTTTTTTAAGAAGTTCCTTCAGCAGTTTCACAGTCCTTTCATTTTCTTCTCCATTACAGTTAATTCTGTATGCAGTACGGGTAAGAAGGCTACAAACTTCTTTGCTTGAGTCAGTTGTCTCAGTAATCTGAAGGGAAACAGAAAAGACAGGAAATAGTGTAATTATGTTGCTAGGTTCTAAGAATTCTCCATTAATATTTACACAAATCCACAGATTTGTCCCTCACCAGTGAATATATGAAATGCTCCAAGTTTAAAAGCAACCTGCTCAAAATGTCTTTTTCATATGTCTCGGTGGAACTGAACAATTTTGAGATTTCTGTTCTCTCAAATTTAAGTGAAACAAATCAAGAGATCAGAGAGTTTTTAAAGGAAACACAAATGGCCATACAGTGTAACCATTTATAAGTCATCTCCTTAGAAAACTACCACAGGCAAGGCACCTTCCACTCGAACAGGCCTTAAACACTTCCAGGGATGGGGCAGCCACAACTTCTCTGGGCAACCTGTTCCAGTGTCTCACCACCCACACAGTAAAGAATTTTTTCCTAATATCCAATATAAATCTATGCACTTTTGGTTTAAAGCCATCCCCTCTTGTCCTATCTCTACATGGCCTCGTAAAAAGTTCCTCTCCAGATTTCTTGTAGTTCCCCTTTAGGGGCTGGGAGGCTGCTCTAAAGTCTCCCTGGAGCCCTCTCTTCTCCAGCCTGAACAAGCCCAACTCTCTCAGTCTGTCTTCATAGGAGAGGTGCTCCAGCCCTATGATCATCTTCATGGCCCTCCTCTGGACTCACTCAAGCAGATCCACATCCCTCTTGTGTTGGGGATTTGAACATACTACTCCAGGTGGGGTCTCCTGAGAGCAGAATAGAGGGGCAGGATTACCTCCCTTGACCTGCTGGCTGTGCTCCTTTGGATGCAGCCCAGGACACAGCTGGCTTCCTGGGCTGCGAGCACACACTGCTGGCTCCTGGTGAGCTTCTCGTCAACCAACACCCCCAAGTCCTTCTCCTCATTGCTGCTCTCAATCCAGTCTCTGCAGAGCCTGCAGTTGTGCTTGGGATTGCCCTGACCCAGGTGCAGGACCTTTGCATTGTTGAACTTCATGAGGTTTGCGCTTGCCCGCCTCTCAATACTGTCAAGGTCCCTCTGTAAGGCATTCCTTCACAGTATTTGACAGATACGATCAGACCAACATACTCTGGCCTACAACAGCTGATGAGCATCCCACGCTGGGGAGTACTCAAGAGTTTTTTAAGTTAGTTATGTTGCTTTCTGTAAAGAAACAAGAAATTGCCTTTATTCTTCCCAAAGAGGTTTAAAGTAGAAGACTAGTATGTATTGCAGCATCACTGCTCAACAGCCACACTTCTCAGAAACTAAACCCAGGAGACTGTAAAGGTTCATACAACCCCCTAAATTTTATCATTATATTCTTGAGCAAAGGAGAAACTGGTCATGTACCTAACATGCTAGAAACACCTTAGCCCTTCTTAAACAGAAAAATGTTATGTCTGTTTAGTCAGCCAGAACACCGCCAAATTAAAATAAGCATGAGAATAAACACCAAAATAGGTTACCAGTTCCCTGCATCGTAAGAGCAGGCTCCTTATACATGCCATATAGCCTATACAGATATAAGAGCACACTGCTGCTGAAAGGAAAAACAAGTGCTAAAACCTCACACTTGCCTAGACCTGCTTGCACAGAAGGCTTGTACTTCTTAGGAAGAGTATGGTTTTGTAGTTAGAAAGGAATAAATTCCTAATCTTATTCTGAGATAACACTATTTACCTTGAGAGAAACACATTTTCCTGTTTGTACCAATATACTTAAAGAATCTCAGCAACAATATAGCAAGATGCTATGGGGATGCTTCCAACGTTTTACTCCTTTTTAGCTTTTTCCACACCTTAAGTGACACTCCCTCAGGTCTCCGTTCTTTTTTTCTCTTATCATACCATTTTCCTCTCTGGCTTTGCTAAAGGACCAAGCTTCTGCCTCATCAATGCTAACAGTAACTAGCTGTTTCACATAATGGAAAACAGACAGGAGACAGTTCCATCATCTCTGCAGCAGATCAGCAGTAATTTATTATTGGGGAAAATAAAATGTTTGGACATGCTATCTATGCCAGGTGTAAACGAACTGTAGGTATCCCTTAATTGCAAGCTACTGCTCCAACTATTTCTACAGCTGTATTGTTGGGACAGCAACCTTTTCAGTGACATCTTGTCAAGAAGTGTTAAGAAGGAAAATATTTTGATTGTGGCTGAAAATAGAGATGTAGCAGGTTAGGTGTAGTTGCTGTAGTCATGATATTCTTTAGTTCTGTGTTTTGTGGGGTTTTTTTTATTAAGAGGTAGGAACTTAGATCTAAAATAGTAAAACCCCCATGTTTCACTTAAATTGAAAAAAAGGGAAACACTTACGTGATAAATAAATTCCTGGGCAATCGTATGTCCACCAGATGAAAAGAGCAAAAAGTTGGTAAGAAGATGTGTTAAAAGATGCTGGTTACAACACTGCTTTGTATCTGTTATACCGTGTACAGCAGCCTCCAGATCTTTGACAGAAAGGACTGTACAGTTGAAGAGCATCATTAGATGATTGTAGACTGCTTTAGCTTCTACCTGCAGGAAACAATTTCAAAGGATGTAGGATCAGAGAGGAGTAAAGGTCATACCTATGGTATTTTTCCTTTGGATTTATTCACTAACAGGAAACTGAATCCTTGGCAGAAATTACCCAAACATGAAAAGAGTTTGAGCAGGGAGAACAGGGAAGGAAGGGCTGTACACATTTCTTTCATACTGATTCAGACAGAGGTGGGCAGAATGGATTTTTTAACTTTCTTTGGTCTTGCAAATTAAGCAGGCAGGGCATTGAGCCAGGATCTGACCTTTTTTAATAATAAACGGAAATGGAGAAATTCCTTCAGCAGAACATAGTCAGATTTTTGCATTGTGGAAAAAAGAACAGAGGCTCCTCAAGGGCTCATTTCAGTATTGCTGCTACAAATCAGGCAAATCCCCATGCAACCTGGCCTCTCCTGATAAAATGTTCTGGTAAGAATGCATTTTTTTTCCTTCTTCCTTTGTTCTTTGCAACTTATGTTTTTACCTTTGAGTTAGACAATAAAAACTATTTTTTATTGGGAGTAAAAACCAGAAGATTTTGGCACCTACACAATGGAAAAAAACCTATAAGCAACTATTGCAAAAAATTACAACAATAATTCTGTTCCCTATATTAAAAATAAAACAAACTGGTAGAAAAAACCAAAATGAGTAAGTGCAGGAACAATGGAAAAATACACCACTGCAGATCCAAAGGAAAAAGCCATTTCTCAACTGTGTTAATTAGGAAAATTTGTTTCAGTCATTCACCTGACTTTGCCCTGCCCTATTAACAATTCAACATAAAATGGTCTGAAAAACCTGCTGTTCTTGAATTATGTCACCCACCCTTGAAGCCCTTGGAGACTCAGTGCCAAAGTTACTATGACCAACCTCCAAGATTTGTTCCTTCAGTGTTTCAGAGTCTAAAGGTATAAAGGACTCTAACAAATGATTGAGTAGCAGTATATTCAGTCCTGCACATATGAATGAAGACTGGTAAACAGCAAATTAGCCATCTTCTTCTTTAAATCAGTTTAGCTCTATACATTCCACTCCTGCTGATACTAAGCTGCTATCTAAAGTAAGCAGCAGGAAGACAAAATACTAAGTCATGAGTGCATGCCTTTCCGCATAAAAATACACTGCATGTAAAGTCATCCAGCTTGGCATCTGCTAGAAGTTCCCATCCTATCTTAATTCTTAACTGGTGCAGGGGTTGAGGAAGAAAACACTCTATTTAAAAGAACTGAGAGCTAACCTGCCAAAGGACAAATTAAAAGAAAAAGTAAATCTCTAACTAAAGGTAGAAGCTTTGCATGAACTGTGGGAATGCTTCTGAAGTAGCCTGACCTGTGGAAAAAATGAGTCTTACTTGAAGTAACTACAGAAAAGAATCATAATGAACTGAAATATTAGACCCCTGGGAAGAGATGAGTAATGCGTGGGCTGTCAGTGGAAAAGCTTTTTTCTCACTAAAGTTTGTCATACATTATCACAAAATAACCAACTGATAGAATAGGGGGGACACAGGGAAATAATTTTATATATGGGTCAATGTGATTTTCTTCTATGATGCTGGAGTTAGAACAATGATATAGAGATCTGCACCTACAGTCCTTCGGTTTCATTCATGCATGTTTATTGCTTGGGTGTTGCCTTCTTTCCCAACACCAACCAACCCCAGTTTCTTTATTTCACTGTAGCTCTAACATAATTCCGCTCAGCCAGCACCCTACCCCACTCCCAGACTGTAAGATATTAAAGACGAAAAATTTAAAGTGCTTGGGATGTGAGCTTGTGTTTCTAGTGCCCTCTGGGTTGCAGGAGGTGAAGGGAGGAAATAAAATGTTGAAGAATGCACTGTGGTACATGGACCACTAGATGCAAAATGAAAGTGTGATGTTTTACTAGCATGGTATACTGAGCTGCATTTTTAAATCAAACAGAATTTGTTTTAAAATGAAAGAAAACTGGAGCTGCTCAGCCAAATTTTGAATCTGGCCTTTGTCGAACAGATTGCTTGGGCCAGTTCAAACTTGTATAATAGTCTAAATTAAAGGCTTTCATGCTATCTGAATGCATATGCAGACACACAGCACTCTTCATGCAGTACAGCACATGAGGTTAGAACACCACTTCCTTCTGTGAGAAACCTAGCATATGAGGGAATATAACATACATTTTACAGTTTCATAAATGCAGAATGTCAGTAAAGATACGTAAGAGAAATCAGAATAGATGTGCAAGGTTAGGATTCATAGCTGTGTCTGAAAAGTATCTTTACTGCTTCAACTGCTGTTGCAATTTCTCTTTCCTTACCAGAAGATGCTGTAACACAGCAATGCTATGCAGTGATTAAAAAAATACCATTCCTAGAGTAGTTTTATCAGTGATTAAAAACACCGAAGTTACCAAAAGAAAGACGAGAAGGTGCTTATCTCTACAATATACTTTAAAAAGAGGAAAAATGTTTTCTAGATGTCACCAAGTAAATCCACAAAATTATCTTTCAACTTCTCCACTGCAACACAGTTTCCAGGAGACCTTGTAAAAGCCAATACCTTCTCCAGTATAGAACTTTCATTTTTCTGGTGTGCACTATTTATTTTATAGCAATAAGATAAAAGCCGACTACTGCCTTCTTATTGCTGCTTACGATCACTACATTACGCACCATTGTTTGAGTCCTTTGTTGATTTTCATTCTGAGGACAGTAGTAAAATGCCAGTAGCCACAGCAAAGCATCTGGTTCTACAGCAGCCTTCAGTAATTGTTCTGCAGCAATATCCAGCCATTCTCCAAAACGAACAACCAAAAACCAGATTTCAAAAAGGTCACTAAGAGAACTGGAAAATGACAAAGATAAAATTAAGTATTTCTTGTTATTTAACATTTTTAAATGTGTTATGTTAACTGTAATGGGTGCTGGCATGCTGGCATGAAAATAGAAATCCTGAAACTACTCTTCCATAGATATGCCTTACCTGCTAAACATACAGCCATGTACTACTCTACTGTTTGCAGTCATGATCAAAGGAGACACACCCAGTACTACTAACAGATTAACTTTGTCAGTAGGACAGAATATCCATTACACCAGCTTCTAATAAACTGTGACAAAATATTATGTATGAAATACATATCACAAATTTAAACCTTATCACCTATACTCTCCAGCTGAAGGATTTTCAAAACTTTAAGTAATATCTCAAATGCTGTATTTTAAGATACTGTTGCTTTATATTGCCTTCCAGTTTCTTTCTGTTGCTTTCCAAAGTTATTTTCTGGGTTTTGGTAATTCATGAGGAATTACATTTAGATGGACTCAATATAAAGTTTTTAAGGATATTAATCTCCCAACTCTTAAATTTCAGGTACTCTTTAATGGAAACTTTGAAGGTATTTACATCTGGGTTTCTGCATAAGAAAAAGAAAAATAGGAAGGGACCACACCTCCTTGCTGCAGTTTCTCAGTTGTACTCTTCTGAAGTGAAAATAAACTAAAGAGAAATAACGGGGAGATGCAAATAATGGTAGGCATCTCGAAGCAAAAAGTCAAACTAAATGTGGAAGGAAGGACAGACAGAAGTACAGCTGGAAGCAGATTAAGAACCAAGTATTCCTATTAAGTTTGGGAAAAGTTTTAAGAATTAGAGGTTTTTCTTATGCTTTATTCCATGGGACTTCAAGAGCTGCTGTGCCACCCCTTGTAGGAAACTCCAATAGATCTTAGAAATTTCAGGAGTTGATAAAGTTGTCCAATACCATCACATTATCTGGGGAATATGACAAGATCATAGTTGGAATATATTGCTTTATATTTAAGACTTTCTGAAAGAGTGGCACGCACAGTTTTATGGACAAAGGTGTGGTGTGTGTAGATAGTATTCTGTCCAGAGTATACTGGTCACTGATGTTGTCTACAGGTATCCCAGAAATTACTGATCCTGAAAATGATATTGTGTATATGACATACAATCTCAGGGTATTAAAATCCTATTCCTAGGACACAAATCCACCACATGGGTATTTTTTGATAAGCATGTTAACTGACATCAGACATAAGAGGTTGGCATAGAGAGAAAATAGAGTACTGAGGCGACTGTTATGAAAGTCACCACTGCTGATATTCCACAGCTTTTGGAGGGGCAGCAGGATGGCTCAGAATGCAGGGCACTAGTGATGTGTGACAAAATCTGAGAGTAAAATTCCTTAGCTAATGGAACAGGATCAGCACTAGTAAAGTCTTTGAAGATACTAGAATCTGGAAACTCAATATTAAAAACCTTTGAAAAAAACCGAACAGATGTGATTATGACCTGGGACAACAGCGTACTTATCTGACCGTAAGTCAATGCTGTGACAACGTAAGTGGATAAGCTAGCTTTGAAACCCAGTGATTTAAAATCAAAGATGGAATTTAATTAAAAGTTAAATACTGATAACAGGTAACTATACTTAGGGTAACATTGGCAGTATTTAGGACTGCAGGTGTTCATAGCTGAAAGGGTAAATACAAATCCTTAAACTTTAGGCATTAAACATTAACAAATACTTAGCAGAATAGGATTTAATTCTTGCCTAGAGAGCCTAGGCACCACTGCACTTTCAACTCACCATAACTTTCCTGTACCATCACAGCGCTGAGTATGGAGTTGCGTACCCCCCACTTCTGCCCCTGCTGCTGTTTCTGCCTGCTCAGTAGTGGTACCTATGTCAACTGTTCCACTGTCATTGCCAAAAGCAGCCCTTCACTTTCTCTGGGACTTACCCCTGCAAAATGTACATCACTTGATTTCTGATTTAAAATGTCCTATAATATTTACTGTTCACTGAGATGACTTCATGTAATAATAGTGGCACAAAGGCAATCTGTTGATTAGAAGTACACAGCACGTTGCTGGAAGAGTTACATTTGGTGTAAAATAAAACCATTTAAAAACAAGCTATACAGAGAGCACTGATTATAAGAAGCAAGAGGAAACCCTGTATAGTAGTATTTTTCACTCTGTTAATCTTACTAAGTAGAAAGAATGCAGAATCAGGAATAAAGCAATGAAAGAAAATTGTACCGTTTCCTCGTGAATATTAGTATTTAAAAACTCAAGCCAGATCCATTTTCTCTTAAACTGAGAGGGGTTTGGTGAAAACATAATTGTTCCATGAATTCTAAAGAAAGTAAGAGAATATTCTGGCAAGTACAATACTATTCAAACTACTGTACTATCAAAGCAAAGGGGGAAAAAGACCATATAAGCCAAGAGAGGGCTCGGTCACAGAAGGAGAACTTGGTGTGTTTCTATTATTGTAATACAGTGTGATAGATAATATTTGTTTTATTTGTTTATTCTGAGTTATGTGTTTCTTTAAGAAGTCAGGGTCAGCTACTGGTCACACTCCAAGGGTGGAAAGGTTTGACAAATTTCAGGGGTGAACATGTGAGACATAGCACTGAACTGCAGGTTACACAGAAAGTGAGAAGCTGACAGCAAAGAGCTTGGCCTCAGAGGGAAAACAGCAAAAAGCCTTCTCTGCCACTCAACAACAACAAAAAATGTCTCCATAAGTTAACTGAAACCAAGTGTGGAAGCAAGTATCAGTCTTCCAGGACAGAGGGGGACAGTTGGGTATCTTTTGCAAGTCTATTTGCCTAAGCATTCTATGTTTCTATCAAAATATTTCAGGTTTAAAAAAAAAACTAAATTGGTTTCTTTAAATCTAAAAGCTGTTCAACATTCTTTAGAAAGCTGACTTTTGGAGCAGATCTAAGCAAGTTGGTTCTCATCACACCTGATATGAAAGAAATACAGGGCAGCAACAGAGAGATGTATCTTCTATAACTCTTTTGATACAGTCCTAGAGCATCTACTAACAAAGCAGAATTCATGTACGCAAACACTATCATCATTATAGCAACTATTTGGGAAAAAAAAAAGGTTAAGGGCCACAGGTCAGAAACATGGAGGATCAGCTCCAACACTAATACAACAAACAATGATACTGCAGGCTAGCAGTCACATCTGTATGAAAAGAAAAAAAGAAGTTGGAAGTTTGGATGTTTGCACAAGCCTGCAAAAAGCAAATACAAATAAAATGGTACTGTTCACAACAGGCTCTTTCCAATATTAGCTGCTCTTCTGGTTGGAAGAGTTCTTGTTTTTTAATCCAGAATCAGTTTTAAAAGTTTGGGGAGAGAAATGGGAAAGTAGGCAAGTAAGCAATTCTGTTACACAGCTAGCTACTTGCTGAAATGAAAGGACCAAGATTTTATTTACTCAGAGGCTTATGGGACAGGTCTATAGGTGCTACAAACTTCAGGTTTACTATGTAAACAAAGTCCTATTCTTCAAAACAAATCTCTACTATGAGAATAAGGAGAAAATGATGAAATGTAGCCACTAAAGACTCCAAATGACATGTCTTTTCACAAAGTAACATACAAAGGACAAAAAATTAGAAAATACAATACTGCTTACCTAACATTTGTATCTTCTACCAATGCTTTGAGCGTATCTGAAATGTGTTTTAAATGTGCAGGCCAGTGTGTAGATGGCAGCTCTGAGGAGGGAGAATGAACATAAAACTTTAAATTCTACTCTGTCCAGCTAGTGAAATTAACCATATTAATTGGACATTAAAATTTGTGCAATTTGATTCAGTTACCATAAAGCATTTAAATAATTTTAAAATTTCCCAATTTTCAACAGTACCGATTAGTGAGTTTCTTAGAACAATTCATTCACAAAGCTAAGTGATGAAGTGCAGCTAGCAGTATTCAAATGAGGCTGATATACCCTTGTGTAAATGCTATCTCAATACATAATCAGTGCAGTAACATTCTCAGAGGCTCTTGTACTAGCTGAAATTATTGCTCATGACAAACTGTATCATATTGAGCAGTATCATAAAATTGCATCACATTGATCTACAGAAATGGGAAACCTGAAAAAAGATAAAGTTTGTAATCTAAAAAATCAGCAGAATTCAAGCTTCAGAGACAACTGGCAAGGCTATTTGTTGTAATATACGTATGAAAATTTTCATGACAACTACTAAAAGAATATTTTGTATTTTTACAATCTCAGTAACTTGTGTTAACTTCTAGAAAATTAAGCACCCTTTCTTTGTAATTCACTTCTGGTTTAGTTTTCTTTAAAGTAACATCTGCATTATTGTTACATGAGAATTTGTTTTTTTTCAGGACAATCTAAAACCTACCCCCAAAAAAATATTAAAAGATTATTAAAACTGATAAGTCAACAAAACCTGTTTAAGAAATGGCAAAATTTTGTATTCATGCCTTTTAAAGTTATTTGAATAGGTACACAGATCATGCAGGTTGGCTAATACTACAAATATTTCATGAAGAAACTTACCAAAAGGACGTCTGAGTAAAGCTGTTACAAGAGGCTGGTGATGGTGAGGGAAGTACGCCTTCAGTGGATATTTATGCTAAGATACAAAATCATTATTTTAAGAGCTTTCAGGTCAGTTTTCAAAACAAACCCACAATAAACAATCTCATCTAAGGTAGTAATTAACAATACAGACTGAAGCAAGAGAAAAGTAACTCTACACTTAATTTTAGGATTTTGTTTGAAGAAAGAAGGGGATAGTTAGGAAAAGCTTGCTTAGAAAATGTACTTATGTATTTTTTAACTATATGCATTAAAAAAAAATTCAGATTAGGAAGAAAATTACATTTTAATATTTTTAGGCTTTTTCCCTGTAATACCAGGTCTTCACTCTTAACATACAGAGGTTAAAAGAGACACCAATTAGTTTAATTTCATTTTCCAGTGTGAGCAGGTTCATATTTAAACTAGGAACTAATAACATCTACAATATCTGAAAGTGTGATGTGGATTATTGCCTTCTATTCAGAAATGGAAACCTAAAATTCTTAGGATCTGATTCAGCACAAGGTAGGGTAGTCACACATAACAGACTCGTCAGTTTAGCTGGGTATGTATGATTTGTATACTATGAACGTTGCTGCTTGTGTAGTTTAGAGTAGCAGCAACATACCTTTAATCATACCTTTAATCTTTCTGTTCTGCAAACATGTACTGCAGGCTTGTATAATGTGTGGTATGCATATGAAAAGGCAAATGAAACACATTTGAGGTGGACTGAAAACCATCTGAACAGCCAGGCCCAGAGGGTGGTGATCAGTGGCACAAAGTCTGGTTGGAGGCCAGTAACTAGTGGTGTACTGCAGGTGTCAATACTGTGTTTGATCCTGTTCAACATCTTCATTAATGATCTGCATGAAGGGGCAGAGAGACACCGAACTGGGAGGAGTGGCTGATATGCTGAAGGGTTGTGCTGCCATCCAGAGGAGCTGTGACAGGTTGGAGAAATGGGCTGACAGAAGCCTCATGAAGTTCAACAAGGAGAAAGTACAAAGTCCTGCACCTGGGAAGGAACAACCCCAGGCACCAGTACAGGCTGGGAAACTGGAAAGCAGCTTTGCAGAAAAGCACCTGGGGGTCCGGATGGACACCAAGTTGAATGTGAGCCAGCACTGTGCCCTTGCCGCAAAGGCAACAAATTTTATCTTGAGCTGCATGATGCAAAGGACTGCCAGCAGGTCAAGGGAGGTGATCCTTCCCCTCTCCTCAGCGCTGGTGAGCAGCCTCTCCAGCAGCCAAACCTGCAGTACTATGTCCAGTTTTAGGTTCCTTAGCACAAGAGAGACATGAACATACTGGAGAGAGTTAAACGAAGGGCCACAAACCTCAACCACTCTATGATTCTGTCATTAAGTCTCCATACCAATGACCTTAGAACTATTCTGTCTCCTTTCTTTAGAAATAATGAAGTATCCAGTAAATAGATCATCTCTTAAAACACAGAATCTATGAAATACATATATATGTAAGAAACATTATATAAAATGTAATAATTTCTAAATCCAAGAAAGACCATATTTAGTAACTCATTTATTTTGGATATATAGATGCATGCATCTTGTAAATAAAGAGAATGACACATTCTCTCTGTACTCATTTTTTGTTCTGTAAAAAACAATTAATTGAAATTACAGCAAACATATGCAGTACTCTCAGACAGACTATCACTGGTATGGTAGGACTCTAAAAGACTACTTCCCAAGTGGAATTAGGTTGATTAAAAATTAATAATCCCTATACTAAAGTATATATGCAACCAATCAGCTTGCACCAAAAATCACCATGAAAAAGCAGCCCTTAACACAGTCAGTAGTAGCCAAGACAACCTGCAGAATTACATATGGTAAGAGTATTGTAAAGTAAGTGAAAACCAGTTTTCAGCACACTGTTCAAGCAAAGCAAAAAAACCCCAATTTGCTTCCTATCATGCATATGCAGTATTTTAGGCAGGTTTTTTCCTTACATAACCCATCACAAACTGTAAAACAAGGTTCAAAGAGACAGAATGAGTCTAGATGTAGCTAGTTATAATAATTTCCCTGATGTATAACAGGAAATAAAAGTTGAACACTGGCTTAAAATATTTATCCTGTGATATAAAACAAAATTCCCAGGTGAAAACCACTGACAATTCTGAAATCATCAGGGGAAAATAATCCTGGAGGAAATTAAAGTTTCCATCAACTAAACCCATGAACTTTAAGTTCATAAATTTATGAGCAATGTGACCCAAATATCCTTTGGTCAGCTTTCACTGCCATCACAAACTTGAAGAAAATCTGCTTGTACAAAACATGGAAAGGATTATCCCAACAGTGACCTCAGTACACCCACTCTTAAATTCCTTATTCAATGACTACATAAATGGTCTTTTTTCCTAAGTAGGTCTAAACCCCATGTTCCATTTATATCTTTTTCACTCTCCCCATACATAGATTAAACAATTTAATTCCTAACCCCTGTTGCACTTTTTCATATTCTTCAGCTTTCCTTCTGCCAACCTTGTTCTCTATAAAAAGTCTACAAAGTTATTAGAAAAGACAGCTGTTTCTGACAGCAGTCACACTGCAATCGATAGTCATTCTCCTCCTACCTTGCAAACCTGTGCAACTGCCAGACATGACCTGGTTCTTTCGAAAATTTTGGGGACACATCTGTTTGCCTAGCCTTTTTTCAATTAATCATACTATAAATTCCTATGATCTTAGATGACCCAGCCAAACCCTCTTCATCTTATGTCATTAATGGGTCTACTATTCCTGAGTGAAATGCTAATGGAGCACATTATGTCCTATAAAGGGCATCCAGATACCACAAAGACAGGTGCCTTACAAACATACGTAATATTGGTACGACAAAAAAATGTGATCTGACTGATTGAAACAAAGTTAAAGAAGCAGTCTGTGCCTGCGTTTTTCCAAGCCAACTCTTAGTTAACATTATGGCTGATTCACAAACCGTGAAACAAGAAATTTAACATTGTAATATTGAAGACAATACCTTAACTAGAGCCCATGAATTAAACTATATACAAGTTAAATAGAGGAAACAACATTTAAAAGTACTTCAGAAAAAGCGGACAATAGTCCATGTTGCAAGACCAATACGTGAAGGACTTTTACCCTGAAGCAAATTTATCACCTGCATAACACGAATGGCTTTTGTGTGTGTGATGAGTGTGGAATCTTTACATGTGCTTTTCCACCCAGTTACCCCCACCTGGGGCTACACAGTGTGCTGCTAGCCTGCAGCCAGGGTGGCATAAAATTAACATACACAGCACCTGTATGTTAAGCAAGACAGTTGCAGTTTCATCCCCAACTCATGTTGCCTGGAGCTAGAAGGCAGATTCAATCACACCACTTATTAAAGGACAACGCATCACAAGTTCCAAAAAATTCCAGAATTTTCTTAACTACCTAAAAAGATGCAACTTTTTAGGTAGAACTGAAAATTTTCTTAAGTCTAAAGTGAAATCTATTAAAAGACAGGATACTTTTCAAACTTATGATTTGTAGTTAAGCAACCAAACAAAATGACAGTGTGATTTGGGATCCTAAAAAGGAGTTTGCAACCTGTTAACGAGACAAGACTTTTTCATATCTCCATTTCAAAATTTAAAAATGAGACGCTAATCCTGCTCTTATTTAAATTAATACATACAAAAATATTTCTACTTAGTTCAGTAAGTCCTGTATAGAAATCTGTGCAGAAGAAGAGACATTAAGCCGTGATACCTGAATCTTTAGGCTGGGGAAAAGCTTCTGAAAGCAAATGGTGAAGACCAGAAATTGAAACCAGTGTGTATTGCACCTTTTACCTTCTGAACAGACAAATCTGACTATTTGGTATCCTACTTCTAATTATGTGGGGAAATGAGGATGAGGTTATTATTTGTGTTTCACTTACCAAAACCCCTGCCACTGCAAACATAAAATGTGTTTATAAAGGTTTTCATCCTTTCTATCAAACACAGATGATTATATGATCATGTTCACTATACAGATAGAAACTTAACCATCAGGTGAACCAGCCCTGTGAAAATCCAGGGTGAAGTCACGCAAATTGCTCTTACATATTGCTTTCACACTATAATTTTATTCACAGGTGAAAATGTTTGAACTGAACCTTGGCATATATACACAGCTATAGGGAGATGCTATTATTTAGCTCATTATATTCAGTCACCATTCTTAAGAGCAGAATTGTTCATCGCGAAATTTCCTATCTTCTTACTGAAAAGAAACATTTAGAAATAGATCTTGACTAACCTGCTTGTTTTCATTCTGATGAGCCTGAAGGAAAAGCTGTGTAAACACCTGTATTATGGTCATAACTTCTGGAGTTCCATCAGTTTTCAGCAACGCATTCCTAAGCATAGAGAAGTGAGATTACGACAGATCAGATAATGAGTCTGCCTGTCACACCACTGTTAATTGAAATGAAGGAGAAAAAAGGTACATTGTTTGTATGCTGTAGATTCAAGTTGTGTCTGAGCTCATTATGCCTGACAAATACTAACTTCACAGGCTTTTTAAATTCTATTTTTACTTTAAAAAAATGCCACACCCCCCCACACCTCCATATGCAGCTCCTACAAATAAACTAGATTTTGTAAGTATATATAGTATAAATGCAGACACACAATTTATCCAACCAGTAGAAAAAAAAATGTAAAACTAAAAAAGAGACTACCACAACTTTATTAGGAAAATTTGGTGTCTGAACAATCTTACTGGGTTCAGATCAACTATTCTCATGTCTACAGTTAAGCATACTTGAGTGTTCTGTGGGATTGTATCCCATAGGCCATGTCAAATTAGAGAGAAAGTACAATCTAGTACAATCTCCTCAGGTACGGTACCTGACTTAAACTGTTAAATGTAACACTCCTTCTGGAGCCAGGGAAACAAGCAAGAAAAGTTGTTGATCATATTCACAAATTACATATTTTAAAAGCTATACAAAGACACTGAACTGAAATATTAAATAATACAGCTGCTGTTCAATTGCTGTGACTCCTAAGTAATCATTAAGCAATGAATCAGCAGCACAAACAGAAATGAGTGTATGCCAAAGGTGTACTTTAGATCAGTCCTTGCTACAGATTTAATTAGGAACCAATGCATTTCAATGTACTTTCACTGATGAAATCATAAAATCTGCTGTGGAGGTTCATGAAGGTGAAAGCTTTAAGTGGCCTTCGACAGGGTATAATGTAACCTTGAGCAAATGGTGCAGAAAAACACATGGGCAGCAAAGCATAATGATCTAAATCCATAATGATCTAACAGATAAGAACAGCTAATATTACTGTAGCAGAGAAATTTCACATAACTACAGGCAAATATCACTAATATAAACACAAAAACCAGCATACAGAAACTCAAGACAGTCTAGGCATATGGACTTCTGTATACTGCACATAGCAACAAAATAAGCTTCTACCTGGGATATAAACCCAAAAGGTTTTATATCCAAAGTAGATAAAACAATATTAAGACAAATAATATAGCACAATCAACTTCAAGGAAAAGAATGCAAACACCAGGAAAAGTTATCCCTTGAAAGACAAAAAATGCTTAGATCTGTACTTCTAACATAAGAAATACTCCCAAAATAAAAGGAATTTTGTGCCAGCTGTAGAAACTCAACACAGTTTCCAAGCAATGAAATACAGGTTCTTTATCAGCAGCATTCTAAAATCTCACGACTAAATCTTGAATAGTATTTTAATGTCTGCACACCTCTTCATAACAGCTGAAAGGAAGGTGTGGATATCCAATTCCTGGAAATGTTCAAGGCCAGGTTAGATGGGGCTTTGAGCAACCTGGACTAGTGGAAGGTGTCCCTGCAGGTTGAAGCAGGTGATCCTCATCCTCTGCTCTGCTCTTGTGAGACCCCACTTGGAGTACTGTCTGCAGTTCTGGTGTCCTCAACATAAGAAGGACATGGAGCTGCTGCAGCAAGTCCAGAGGAGGGCCACGAGGATGATAAGGGGGCTGGAGCACCTCCCGTATGAAGACAGGCTGAGAAAGTTGGGGCTGTTCAGCCTGGAGAAGAGAAGGCTGCGTGGAGACCTCATAGCAGCCTTCCAGTACCTGTAGGGGGCCTAGAAGGATTCTGGAGAGGGATTCTTCATCAGGGACTGTAGCAACAGGACAAGGGGTGATAGGTTTACACTTAAAGAGGGGAAGTTCAGGTTAGATGTAAGGAAGAAGTTCTTCATTGTGAAGGTGGTGAAGCACTGGAACAGGTTGCCCAAGGAAGTTGTGAATGCTCCATCCCTGGCGGTGTTCAAGGCCAGGTTGGACAGAGCCTTGGGTGACATGGTCTAGTGTGAGGCATCCCTGCCCATGACAGGGGGGTTGGAACTAAATGATCTTGAGGTCCTTTCCAACCCAAACCATTTTGTGATTCTATGATCTGAGAAACATCTCATCCCTTTCTACCAAATGGAAAGGAGGGAAAAGACTTATGTAGTCTCACGTTAATTTTAGAAAATATTTTACATACCATGCCCCTAAATAAGTCAAGAAACTTGAACATATTTTGCCAGCCTATACCATCATATACAGCCTCCAGCCTAAGACATTAGTATACGCCTGTTGAAGTCATGTCAATTTTCACGTGCACTTGTCTTTGGGAAAGACCCTGGTCTTGACTGTTCAGAAAATGTTAGCTGTGCTCAGACACTGGACCACAGCAGAGAAAGGACTGCCACAGCATTAGCTTGCCAAGTGGTTTCACTCTCAAGAACAGCAGGCTACAGTTCCTGCAGCAAAGACTCTTCTGTTTTGCCTGCACAAACCTAAACATATACACAGACACACAAACACAGCAAACATACACATCTTTCTTTCTTAAGAAGGAAAACACTTTATGCACAAAGAATTTCAGTCACTAAATGTATTTTTATCAAAACTGTAATACTGATAACGCTGGCAGTAGACCTACTTAAACAAAAGGATAAAATGAGTCATCAAGTGAAGTAAAGCAGCTGCTGAAATCTGAGTACAAAGTATCGGAAGCCCTCATGTGGTAAACAATACATAATGTAAAGGGGCTACATTGTAAATGCAAATGTTTTAGCTAAATTCCATCTTCATACTGGCATGGGACAAACCATTTCAGCATTTAAAAATTTCACCTTAATACCATATTTCAACCAGAAATATCTATTGAAGTACAAAATAAATTTTAAACTTCAAAGGCTAAAATACAGTGTAGTCAACTGTATCAATGATTATTATAATATAGCTTTTATGTAAAGTTCACAAAAGTTTTAACGTTTTTTTATTATTTGCAGTGTACTACATGGAAGTGGACACTAAGGCATGCAGATAAAGATAGCCTGAAATTTTATTACGTCCCAGGTTATAATACTCCTTCTTGTCATGAAGAAAACCTCAATGTTTAAACTGGTCATTCGAAACAATTTCCACTATAACTTCAAAACTTACTTGAAAATTTCATTAACAATTCTGAAAATGGCAGGATGGCTTGCTGCTTGTGGCTGTTGGTAACAAATGAAACAAAATTAGTCATTCATAAGAAACAACTCAAACATCTGCCACTGTATTATTTACATGTTATTATTTACACTGTATTATTTAACTCAGGGATACCATTACAATGCAATTATTAAACTCTAATTCTCAGATCAACTCTTACTAAACCCTCAGATTTTCTTAGGATTAGGTTCTTAAAAATAACTATGTCATGGAAGGAGATCCACAGCGATAGCAGGCAGGTCAACAGCTGGTAAATGCAAACACCTGGGATACCAAGCTGTTTATGACAACAACCACTGAAAATACTACGGGTGACAGAAAAAACAGGTTGTTGCATGCAGTTGCTACAGGCAAGAGACAGGGAGCGCGTTTACAAAAAGCTTTTCTTCTTCTTCATGGACAGTCACTTTTGGATGTGCTTTGAGATTCTTGCTACACTTTCAAAATTAAATTCCAGAAAATTATTTTATGTTATCACTTTGTCTTTAATAGCACACACATTTTGGTCCAAGACATTTTTTTCAGTGTTACCTTCTGTGAATTTCAGAGTTGCTAGTACTAGCTAAATATCTCAGCACATCAAAATGCACTTTTTTTTTCTAAACAACTAAGGCTTTTTATCACACTAACACACATAAGACTGTTATAAGTTGTTGCATTAATCATGCACTAGTACACATACTACTTTCTAATCCCATATTCTTAAGTTCTAACATATATCAGGCTTTTATAGAGCACCAAGAATAATGAACTATTTACACATTTCCCAAAGTATATTTTTCCTAACTCACAAAACAAATTCACACTTTGTGTTTCTCAAGTTAACACCTGCAGACTTGATAAAAATATAGCTCTTGAACAATCCAGAGTAAGCACATTCAACAAAAAGCATTCTATAAACTTAATCATGCATGGAAGAAATAGTGTTTATAAATGGCATTTAATAGCCTTATGTACCTGACAAACTATTAAAAAAACCCCAAACTTTTATGCATTTGTTTCAAACTAAAAAGTACTAATAGAATTTTTTTTTTCTGCACACAGGAGGAATGAGGAATTTATTCTATATGATCCCTATATGATAATCAGAAAATAAAGAGACAACATTTAATACAAACTGTCTAGAAAAGCTTCTTGTTTCTCACAGTTGTGTTTAATCTTTGCCATACTGCAAACATTAGATGGCACCTCATTTTCATGTTTCACCACACTTTTTGTTTGTCACATAGCCGTAGCTAAGTTGTCCTGTTGAACGTGTGCCATCTAGTGCTCGAGAGCGTTTACAGCCGGCTTTTTGGACGCGCGGAGAACAGCATGCAGCTTGTTGCAAGGCTGACCTCCAAGCTCCCACCGTTAGAGGCAGGGAAAAAAAGACTGGCTGGATGAGACAAAAGAGAGACAAGGGTATTTTTCGGTTTTGTGGTGGGTTTTTTTTTTGTTTATTTGTTTTGGCTTTTTTGGGTTTTTTTTTTTCTGTTTTGTTTTTTTAATTAAAAATTTTAATTAAAAAAAAGAGGAACTTGGGCTACACAATCTCCAGAGGCACCTTGAACCCCAGCCATTCTGCAGTTCTGAGACACCCCACCTACTTTTGTACACACACTTCTATGATGAGGTACCAACCCACTGTTGTTAAGATATACTGAACATAAACCAGAAATGGTCCATCAGCACAGTGCCATACATATCAAGATCAAATCTTCTGAACAAAACAAAAATAAATGTACTGTATGCAACAGTGAAAAACTCTCCACCCTTTCCTGCCAGACCGCAGGAAAGTCACGGTAGTACTCACTACAAGAAACTGCAGCTAATAGCTTCTAGTATTTAATCTACACTACTGAAATCAATACGAATTTCAGCACCGGTATTCAAAGGCGAAAACAAAAACCAACCAACCAAACCCACCTCCCAAAAAACCCACTGTTATCTATTTCCACAAGATTTTGATCAATGGACTACATGGAATTAATCTGCAAGTAAGAATGCTATCATAGTGCAAAAGTCTCTAAAGCACTCTGCAGATGTGCCTGTTGTGTAGCGGGACTTGAGCAGGCAGCACAATTCTGCTGCATCCAACAGCAGTTCTGGAGTTTGGGAGGGATGATCAGTTTCAGAAGGGATTCTCATAGCGTTTTCAATTGCTGACATTATCTCCTTATTTTTTCAAAATAAAAAGGCATTTTACATTTCAATAGTCTTGTCTGTGACTATGCAATATTTTCCACAGAAAGCTCAGAAAACCAAACATACTTTCCAGGAGCTTATTCCATCACTTTGAAAACATGCAAAACATAACACTAAATCAAAAAGATTCAAACACAATTGGAGCTACATGTGTGATATTATGATTACATATTTTAAGAGTGTGTGCTCCTTCAGAAGAAAAGAAACCAAAAACAACACTGGGATTTTTGAAAGAAATAAAACAGCTAAAACCAGGACAATACACTCTAACATAAACTATTACAAATACAAGTTCTATAGAACTACACTACTCTTGCATTTATAGTATCAGAAAGAAGAATCATAGAGCAGTAATTTATAATACAAAGCCAGAAATGAATAAAGAAATAATAAAAATACAGTTGTATCTACAGGAAGCAAGTAAATGGCACAAAGAAGAACAGCCTAATAATCATACAGTGCATTTTATTCACATCATAGAATGATCTCTAAAACAGCCACGATTGTGAGTAAACATAGGATCCTGTGCTCAGGATCACACAGCATAAGATTTGAGGTAGTACACCACAAATACGAGATCTCTTGACTTCCAGACTCATATGCACTTAATTCTTTTCTCATACCAAATGCCAAATGTATCTCTATTTTGAAGCATGCACTTATTTTGAAAGCACAAACATCTCTTCACTGAGGTTTAAAAAACTCCTGAATTCACCAACACGATGAACAAATTAGTGTGCATTGTTTCAAGAATTCTACAATCATACAGGTTTTGAAGACAGGTAATACTGTGGGAACTAATTGTAACCTAGCTGGAATGTATTACAAGAAAAAAAAGCTGCTTCCTTTTTCCCCCATTAATGCCTGTTTCATCGGCACAGTTCCCAATGAAAGGTGAGCTTGGAACCAGCTAGACTCAAAACTTGGGGATAAAGCAGAGGAAGAGGTCAGTGCAAGGGCATGGGAACCAGAGCAGTCTCCAGTGTGGTATCCTGTCAGGCAACAAGGGAGTCACCGTATCACCCACCAGAACTGTATTTGCTCTATAATGCTGAAGAAAAATAACAGCAAGGGAGACCCCGCAGGGAGAGCTTTAACTGCAGAGTATAACATAATTTCAGTGCTGGGCTGGACTTGGGAATGATGGTAAGGTGGAAAAACAAAACACAGCAGTAACAGATGTTGATAAGGAGAAACTGGCCAATTTTAGTCCCTATCACCCTATTGCACTTTTCTTGCAACATAACTTTGGAATAAATAAAACCACTTTGGAAAGCTATCTAAGAACTGTAAGAACTAAGAACACAAACTGTAGTTGATACTGATCCATTCACATCTCTTTTTACATACATGTGCTTTAAAAATGTGTTTATACACATACCTATGCATTTCTGGTAAAGCATATAATTAAATATGTGTATTTATTTAAATTTAAGTTGATAACACACATACACATAGGAACCCTGCAGTTACTTCAGAAAAGAAGACATCTACTCACCCACCTAATTCTAAGAACCTAAAAAACTATTTGTGATGGTCATTTCACTTGTTTTTATTACTTCTGAGCAACTATAGAATTTCCAATATTAATTCCAGTTTAGCTCCAGACCCACAAGCCTAATAGCATACCATATAAAACACAAGTTAGTGGACCATCACACTACAATTACTCTTGGATTTAAAAATGTAAGAGTAGTGCATATCAGGTTTCTTTCACAAGTGTGGTGTTTTACAACTACCTGGGTACCACAGAATTCTATGAGGTTTACATAGAGTTTGGTTACTGTTTGAAGATAGAAATGAAATTATGAAAGAGCTTATTGTAATTTCATTCTTATCATATACTATAATCAAATCACTAACATATTTGTGCCTATTTGTGCTCTAGAGGTTTTCCTCCAAATGGGGGGGGAATAAAAAAAAAATCAGGTTTTGTCTTTTTATTACCATATCCATAAGGCAAACAGAGGTCAAATCCTACAAATAATCCAACTGCCAAAAACGCACAACCACGTTCCTAAATAAATATTCACATATCTTTCTAGCAGGCTAAATTAATCATACTCTCAGTTTCAAAGTACTGCCTGATCTAGTGTCACACAAGTATCTTTATAGTACCACATACAAGCTGTACAACATATTAAATATTTAAGAACACAATTTCTGGATCAAATCTTTTTCTTCTATACTGCCCCACTTAAGCTACTAATCCTTTTGTTTTTAATTGGTATGCCATCTCCCATGTATGCACCCTCACTCTTATCTATGCCTATCAATCAGCAACATCCATCTTCTAACTGCTCTGTTCTTTATGCCTCCATTCATTCCACTCCTTGTCCACAGGATGTCCTCTCTAAACCAGCATTCAAAGTTGCTGCACTGGTCTTTCCACTCTGTGGATATCTTATTTTGAAAGCAGACTCTGGAGCAGAGGCAAGTGAGGACAACCTAAGTGTGGCAGCACAGTAGTGTTCCATTATTTTTGGGGATCAGGATGTGAAGACAACAAATAAGAACATTGTTAACAAACAACAATAAACCAATAATCAAAACAAAGATTTTACTTCTCCTTATGTATAACCGAGATACTTCTATTTTTTTTTCTTTAGCCATGTGTGGTACTATATGCTCTATTCAACTCACAGTGTATCTGATACAGAAAAATGAGGCACAGGCCTTGTATATACCTCTATCTTCTAGAATACCTAGGTCCCCAGATGGCATACAAAGTCCTGTTGATGCCAAGCATTATGAGATTTGCAAGTATAGTAATGGATTCCTAAAATGGAAATCTGCAGATTCAATTAAAAACTTAAGAATATTTAAAGGCATCATTCTTTTCCTATCTACACTGTACATACTCTGTAAGCAGTTTCATAGGCTGAAAATACATACTGCATGCCATTTTTTAGTCCTATTTTATGAAAAACATAATTTAAGTGCATAGCACACATGCACTCTAATTAAGAATTAAAGTTAGATTTAGTGTTGCAAACTAGCTCCTTATTTTGGAAAAGGTATTGTGTCATGTTTTCTTATCAGAAAGATTTTTAGTGCACTGCATAAACTGCATTTGAAAACGAGTTACAGTTTAGCAAATGTTTTGTACTAAGTATTTTGGTCACACTGCAAACAAAATCAACTAAGCAGTCTATAATATAATAATATACAAGGAATTTCAATTGTTTAAACTGCTAAACTCCCATGGGCATGAAGACTGAAATAACAGATTTAAATCCTCCCTGGCCAAAGTTTAGAATTTTATAAGACAGAGGCAGGTACTAGGCACTCCCATCACTGGATGAAAACTTTTTTCTCTTCTACCAATTCAGTGTAAAAACTAAATATTTAGTGACATTTTTAAGACCCCAGATTTGCCTTCGTATTAGCAAAGCTATATGCCAAATGATAGCTATCTCCCTCAAATATGCTGAGAAATTTGAAACTCTGTCACTTCTGAAGCATGACAGAGCAGTATCAAATGCACTACATGTTGCACATACCAGTAACGAGTCTTTTATGACACAAACCACTTCTTCCAGTGAATTCAACTGTATGGAAACCAGCTGGTCTAGAAGATATAATGTGGCTTTTTCAAGGCTTGGTAAGTGACGAAGCCACAGGCTGAAGACAGCAGTTTCAGGGAGGGAGATCTTCTTCCTGGTTTGGAAAGAAAAATACTGTTTCCCCATAGAAACTGGAAAGAAGACAAAAATGGTTTTTCGTGGTTTGTTTTTTGGGTTTCTTTTTCAAGCACACTGGGGAAAAAGAAGACACAAAGATCAACCTGCGGCAAGAGAAAGAAAAATCTTATTTACTGTACTCTGTTCAATATCAAACAATAACCGCAAAGAATGACAGGGGACCACCAACATCTACAAATGAAACCTTACCACATGTCTTTAAAACCTAAAAACTTGGTTATGATGGATGCCAGCAAATGGAAATGGAAGGTTTAAGTCTGAAGTTCCCTTCCTCTCTAGAGGAAGGTCCTGCTCCACACACCTGTGCTCTTCCAAACCCAGACGGCTTCCTGTAGACCAGTCTGCTCAGAAAGTGCCAGCACCTGACAGATAAGCAGGAAGACCCTGGATAGCATTACTGCTGTCCAAATCAAAGCATTATCTGTCTTCACAGAGAAGCAAGTAGAAAAATAAATGAGGTAAAGGCAGCTAAATCTTCAGCCCACCAACAGTGACCAGAGCCATTTAAAAGAGAAATGGTTAAGAAGGCAGTTGTCGCTTCACCTAAAGCCTTCAGGTATAGCTCAGTTGAAGTACAGTGATGTATCACTAGGAAATAAAAGGCACAGTTTATTTTGAGACAACACTGCAATTTGCTTGGAACAGCACAATTGAAAATACACTAAAGTAACCACCCAAGAGGAAAAGATATCACAGCACAAAACATCCTGGAATATTTTTTACAGCTATCATGGTAAGTGCAAATTAAAATGTTAAAAACAAACAAAACCCAATAAAGAACAAGAAATATGTGCCTCGGTCTTAAATCAAGTTAAAATTGAAAAGAATTAAAATTAGGATGGAGAGTACACGCAAACTAAAGCTTCTGATAAGAAAGATTTAACACCATTTTGGGATCCATTTTTCAAGGTATGTATTTTGCCATACATTCGTTTAAGTATCAGCCCTCACAGCCTTCCATGACTACCCTTGCAGATGGTTCCACTGGGACAATGCTCAGTTCTGTGGAGCACTGCAAATCCCAGTATCTAATACCCCTACTTCCTGGAGCAGGCTTCAGCCATGTTCAGAAAGAAAACAAGAGTTCAGAACACAATGACAGAGGTAAGGAACACAGAATTCAGTTGTTAAAGTGGAAATGAAAAAAAACAACATTCAAGCACATTCATGATAAGATCATGTAAGCTTCAGTGATAGGCCAGGAGTATACCATGCAAAGCCTCTATCTGCTTTCAGGGAAAACATACATTTCTGTTAAGGGCTCTTAAAGAATCACTTAGTCAAGAGCCATTTGAACTGAATAATTTTGGCTCACTGTGATAAACAAGTAGCCCTGAAGTTAAAGAAAGGGACAATTATTTCAGTCAGAAGAACATTTTATGACCACCTAAAGGATTCAGACTCTCATCATGAAGTGGCAAAAGTACATCATGATGGACTGCCCATTGGCTTACTGACATCTGTATAGACCACTGTCCTGGGTTCAGCTACAGCAGTCATTTTTTCTCCTTCTTAGTAGCTGGTGCAGTGCTGTGTTTTTGACTTTCAGTCTGGGAACAACGCTGATAACACCGATGTTTTTAAGTTGTTGCTAAGTAATGTTTACTCTGACCAAGGACTTTCTCAGTCTCATGCTTTGCCAGAGAGGAGGGGAAGCCAGGAGGAAGCAGAGGCAGGACACCTGACCCAAACTGGCCAAAGGGCTATTCCATACCACAGCACGTCATGCCCAGTATATAAACTGGGGAGAGTTACCCGGAAGGCCCAGATCGCTGCTCGGGTCGGGCTGGGTATCGGTCGGCGGGTGGTGAGCGGTTGTGTCCTTTTCCCTTGTTATTCCTCTTATCATTATTACTGGTAGCAGTAGTGGTTTGTATTATACCTTAGTTACTGGAGAGCTGTTATCTCAACTCGTGGGAGTTACATTCCTTCGATTCTCCTCCCCATCCCTCCGGGAGCGGGGGGAGGAAGGAAAGGGGGGGGAGTGAGCGAGCGGCTGCGTGGTTCCAAGTTGCCGGCTGGGTTTGAACCACGACAACCACCTATGCTGAACCTGCAAACTTCCTCTGAAAGTTTTCCAAACTGTGTTACTGCTTGTGCATCATGCCCAGTCTGAAGCCACAGAAGATGGACAAGTGAAAGACAGCTCTCTCTTTTTTGGGACATGTATTTCACCATAGACTTTCACATTCCTTTTCCACGTATATTCCTCAACTTCTAGTAACGTGTACAAATTAGCAGTTGTGCTTTTCCACTACTTATTTTTTTTTGCTGGATTCCTCACTGGACCAATATAACAATTTTTATTGGAACATCTCAGAAATTACAGCGTTGAGTACAGAGAAAGCAATTAAAACTTTGGTTAAAATGGAGACAAAGGGATAATTGAAGTGTTTCACAAAGGACCTTTTCTAGTATTAAAAGAGAAATTAGATCTATATAATACAAGCCCTCAGCTATAATTTGAATAAACCAACTCTCAACCAGAAGTAGGCTGTGCTTTCCCTGTCTTTCCTTTCCTGGCATAGCCAATCTGCTGATGCAGCTTCACTCAGCTGGTTTTCATCAATACTGTTTTATCAAAACGGTGGGTTTAGTGGCAGCAAAATAAGCAAAGTTATATTTCACAAATTGCTCCTCTCAGACTCATTAAAAATAATCTGCTGAAACCTGGGAGAATTTAAAATCTTGAGAACAAATTTCACAGGAAAAAAAAGTAAGATAAATAGAAAAGCACTCAAACATAATGATGTATCTTGTGCCCAGAAAAATAAAGGTGGGTCTCAAAATATCAAGTTAGGAATGTTGATAGACTTATGTGAAAGGTAAATCACACTTCTATGAAAAGCAATCAGATCTTTCACAAAATTCTTAAAATTAATTGAAGACTTTGACGTGCATTTTAGAGAAAAGGTGGGACAAAGTTCCAGTCAATATTTAAAGCTGTTATTCCACAATTTTCACATCAGCAACATAAAATTCTGCTTTGGCCTACAACCTGAGCTCTGCTATTTGACTGCAAGGGAAATACTTTACTAGAATGCAGAAGATGTACAGTGCACCCAGCATACAAACACAGAAAAAAGACATTTAACTGAACCAATAACGTTTAGGAAAAGAGCATAAAAAGCATACAGACCATGATACTTACTTTAAAAAGGCCTCATTCACAGCCTCCAGAAACTCTGAACTGAGAATTTCTTTTGATGCACCTCCATGGTAAAGAAGGAGAGTTTCCAGCAATGGAGTTACATCAGGCAAAGTAATAAGAGGTAGACAGAAAAGGGACACAGCATTCACACGACTGGCTGAAACTCTGAGGGAAAAATAAATACAGTTCATATGTCAGAGAAGCCAAACTTCTATTTCTAAAATAAGAAGGTAAAAGAAGATTAAATTATTTACAGAAGGTTAAATATAAGAGATGAATACCTTAATTGCAGAAAAAATACTTATTCGAATGACTGTTGACATGTCATTGCATATTGTCTGAAGAATCTCAAGAAATCAGATAAATTTTTTATATTTCAGTGCTCAAGGCAAACCAGATGAGGGATATCACCCCAATTCTTAAGTGCACCAGTTGTGTTCACTGAGTAATCACACCCTTCCTAGGAGGGAATGCTTTGGCTTTTTCAGGAGCAGCAAAGCACAAATTAAGGCTACAGATTCACAGCTCCCATGTTGGTTTGCTAGACACAAGAGACCACCTAGCTGCTTTTAAGGCCTCCTTTTGTTTCCTTGACCTTTATCCTCTCAACAGAGACAACTTCTATGAACCAAACAATATGACTGCTGCTGTCTTCAAGTGCTCAGCTGAAAAGTTTTTGTCTTACAGGTCTACAGTTGAAGAAATGTAAGACACTTGGATCTTCACATACAAACCACTCACTTGACATCCACACTAAAACTACATGCTTGGAAATGATTAGCCAGTGCAACCTGGAACATACACAAAATATAGAACCTTTGAAACATAAAAAGGAAAATAGTACACAATGCAAGAGGTAACATTTGCAAAAGGAAAATCACAACTTTCCCAGAGCATATATATTTTCTAGCACATGAAACTGCATATTTTTTTAAATGTAGTTTTGAGGCAGAAATTACACCACAGGCTGCTGTGAAAAAGAGCTAACTCTATTGCCTTGCATGTATTAAACCTACTTCCAAATAGATGTTGCCTAATGGTCACTGGCATATGCTGGCAGAAGTGCTGTGATTTGTGGACATGGGGTACCATTGTGGTTTCCACAGTGAGAGAAATAAAAACGACACATTTTGAAAGACTCAAATTTCTGAGTGAGCACCTAACCAAATATGTGTTTAAGGTTTCTTACACTAAAATACTTTGACATGCAGTTTTACTATGAGAAGTGTTTCAGTACCAATAGTAATTATTAGGCTGGTATTTAATGTACGGTAATTTTTTCCAGGATATACGTGTAAAGTTCACAGACCTGAGACTTTAAATCAGTCCCCTTTACAAAATTTTGTTTCTAATTCCTTATCCAGGTTTAGCAAACTTAAGCAGCTTCTCTTACTCAGAAGAAAAAGCCTGCAAAGGCAAGTTTCTTCTTCTTCTACATAATCTTCAAAATATGTTCTGGGAGAATACTGCACAGCGCATTCCACTGTGTGCAACGCATTTGCACAGACACTGTCATCTCTGTTGCTGTAAGCATCACTGAATGGAGAAAGGAAACAATGTATACCTCTAACTGCAAATTACCTTTGTCTCTGCAACTTGAAAATCAACGGTCATATCACAATTCGTATGCACGAAAATGAACCTAAGTTCAAAGTTTTCCTTTTCTCCTTGTAGAAATCAAATTTTTCTCTTCTCAACAGTCTCATGAGCTTTCAGCTCAGTCTGTTTCATCCCACTTTATGAAATGTGGGCTTGTTTTCAACATTGAACAAAACTTTGTGATGTTCCTTGTTAACTGTGTCCATGATTTCGTCTCTAAAGTCAGCTATAAACGAACTGAGCTCATTTACTCTTCCTTACACAAACACCTAGGTGCAAGAAGGAAGGGAGAAAAACAGCAAAGATAATAGCTTATGATATTTTGAAGATATTTCAATTAGCCACCTCGTTTCTGTAACTTTACAGGCTATGTGGTGTTAAAGAGCAACCCCGAGGAGAAAGACTTGGGGATGCTGATCAATGAGATACTGAACATGAGCTGGCAGCGTGCACTTGAAGCCCAGAAAGCCAACCGTATGCTGGGCTGCATCAAAAGAAGTGTGACCAGCAGGTCAAAGGAGGTGATCCTGCCCCTCTAACTCTGCTCTCATGAGACCTCACTTGGAGTATTGTGTACAGTTCTGGTGTCCTCAACATAAAAAGGACATGGAGCTGTTGGAGCAAGTCCAGAGGAGGGCCGCGACGATGGTAAGAGGGCTGGAGCACCTCCTGTATGAAGACAGGCTGAGAAAGTTGGGGCTGTTCAGCCTGGAGAAGAGAAGGCTGCGTGGAGACCTCATAGCAGCCTTCCAGTATCTGAAGGGGGCCTACAAGGATGCCAGAGAGGGATTCTTCATCAGGGACTATAGCAACAGGACAATGGGTAATGGGCTGAAAGAGAGGAAGTTCAGGTTAGATGTAAGGAAGTTCTTCATTGTGAGGGTGGTGAGGCACTGGAACAGGTTGCCCAAAGAAGTGGTAAATGCACCATTCCTGGCAGTGTTCAAGGCCAGGCTGGACAGGGCTTTGAGCGACCTGATCTAGTGAAAGATGTTCCTGCCTGCAGCAGATGGGGGGTTAGGCTAGATCATCTTTGAAGCTGCCTTCAAAATCAAACCATTCTATGTCTCTCAGACCATTCTATAAGCTCTCATGTGAAGCACATCTTAACAAGCTGTCCTGGGTTCCGCTACAGCAGTCATTTTTTCTCCTTCTTAGTAGCTGGTGCAGTGCTGTGTTTTTGACTTTCAGCCTGAGAACAACGCTGATAACACCGATGTTTTTAGTTGTTGCTCAGTAATGTTTACTCTGACCAAGGACTTTCTCAGTCTCATGCTTTGCCAGAGAGGAGGGGAAGCCAGGAGGAAGCAGAGGCAGGACACCTGACCCAAACTGGCCAAAGGGCTATTCCATACCACAGCACGTCATGCCCAGTACATAAACTGGGGGGAGTTACCCGGAAGGCCCAGATCGCTGCTCGGGTCGGGCTGGGTATCGGTCGGCGGGGGGTGAGCGGTTGTGTCCTTTTCCCTTGTTATTCCTCTTATCATTATTACTGGTAGCAGTAGTGGTTTGTATTATACCTTAGTTACTGGAGAGCTGTTATCTCAACCCGTGGGAGTTACATTCCTCCGATTCTCCTCCCCATCCCTCCGGGAGCGGGGGAAGGAAGGAAAAGGGGGGGAGTGAGCGAGCGGCTGTGTGGTTCCAAGTTGCCGGCTGGGCTTAAACCACGACACAAGCTTGTCCACACCTGAAATTATCTACATATATATCAAAATCTTTCCAACCAAAGCCTAAGTTGTGCAAGACTAGGCCTCACTGAACTACAATGAACCAAACGAAAACATATCAAAATGGTTTTCAGATAACACCTACCTCCCCTGAATGTTAAGTCCATTGAACTGATTTCCTCTGAGTTCTGTTACTAATGAAAAGACCATCTGTTAATAGAACAAAATAAAATAAATTATACGTACTGCAAATAAGAAGACATTAGTTCCATTGGTTCTCTGTGACTGACATACTGGGTTAATAATTTGGTCTATCCACTTAGCTTTTTTTTTAAATTTTCTTTTATTATTGATGCCAAAATTCAGATCACTGAATAAACTATGCTGCAAAATCTTTCTGAACACACATTTTATACCTTCCACATCTGAAAACTGAAGTTATTTACTTTAGGTCTGCTTCCCCAAGAGTTAAGGCAAAATACCAGAAGAGCATTACTAATAATTTTTATATGCTTTATGTAATTTAAGTCAACATATTATGAAATATTATTCCCATTATTTTTATATATTAAATGTAAAAAACACTGCTCCCAAGATGTCGGGCTCATATACAATTTTAAATGCAGTTCATACAGTCAAGAAAAATTCAGAAAGTTACATTCTAATACACAAAATAATATATATAATTTAAACTTCACAGAGAAAAACATTGATAGGGCAGAATTTTTTTTTTGTAACACAAGAGCAACAGGATTTTTTTTTTATGAATCTCTATTACAGTACAATCTAAAAAATTTTTTCTTGTTTGTCCAGAGATCTCCCACTTCATTTTTTCCCTTAAAAGGCTATAAAAGTAACTGAGGTAAGAAAAGATAAACAAAATTCAGACCATGTTCCTTATCACAATGACAGCTCCATGTATGTGCTTATAAACTGGTGATTTATTATTAACAAAATCTCAGTTGCACAAAATACTTACATTTTTAACTAAGTGACAATAATAATCTGCTGACGTGTAGCCAAGAGTTGATATGAATGTACTGGTTTCAGCTTCGTTACTTTCCCACTTAGAAGAAGAAAGGAGATGGCACAGCAAACTCTGTGAGAAATACACAGAAGTGTAATAAAAAAAGTATTAGGCTAAAACATGCTGTGTAAAAAGAACTAACGGCTATTTGGCTATACTGGACTACTATTGGGGTAAGATCTTTTGGTCAGTTGTGGGCATTTTACACCATCAACACAGAAACGCAGGCAGCTCACATCAACCATAAGTAAAATGCTGCAAGCTGCTATGCTACAGTCAAACACTGGTTCACACACCACACAATTTCAGTAGCTGTGCAATAGCAACGGAGGCCATCCATATCAAAACCAGATAGACCTTAGGTGGGTCTCAGTTCTCTGGGAGGAATTTCATTCTGGTATCATCTTGATAGCAGTAGTCAGTATTGCTACTCAGCAAAAAACTCACCTGTAGTCTTGATAAAGAAGAGAAAACTCAAAGTTAACATATACTTCTCTGTATTGCTCCTTCGAGAGCAGTATTTTTGACAGGATTCAGGGTCTAGCCTCACAATTTAATTTACTTAATTTCCTCATTATCTTGAAAAGATAATGATAAAATTTTAGTATCACAATTAATTCTCTACAATTTCATTACTAAATGCTTTAAGTCACATTTAATAAACCCTTCTGAATATAAAAATCAAAACAATCCTTTGATGGCAGATTCAGAGGGAAGTCAGATGAACACATCTGACACACTGGTTCTGCAGGCATGCACAGAGGACTCTAACAGCACTCTGGTTTTGAGCTTCCCCATTTCTTCAGTGCTATCCTACAGCTCTGCTCTTCTTTTGACAGATGTTACACCCCAGTACCTTCCCAACTGAACTACTTTATGTAAACTGTTGTGGGAAATCTGAAGCAGGTTTTTGCATCCTGCTGTCGTAACTGAGCAGAGGTAGTTTTATGTTGCTTATCAAATTCCCTTTCCAGAGGTTCATTTGAGGGCTTTATAATATCATTGAGACTTAAAGTATAAACTAAATTATTCACATGGCAATAAGTGTAAACCCTTTGTAACAGAGGGTCAAGATCGGTAAAAACTGAAAAAGACCTTCATTTTAAAAATATGCAATTAAAAGGAAAGTTCAGACGAAAGCTCTGTGACTTCCGCAGTCTTAGGGTGTTTCACGCTATATATTCTTCTTAAAAGAGGGATCTGATGAAAGATTTGAAACTTAAAAAACCGAAAATCAGTTAGTTCATTTTACCCTTCAGACATATAAACCAAAAATTTATGCATGCTTTTGCTGAATATCCCTAAGCGACGCAGAAAATTTGAGATCTACATAATTGTCAGCTATTTCTAGCAGTAAATCCATTACTCCTCACTGTCTAACCCACTAATGCCATATCCTACAAGCCAGAAAAATGGATGAGTCTGTGGCAGAAGTGCTGCATTCAGGAGGAAAAATAAAAAGGTGTCAAATGAAAAAGGAAAATGACTTGCAGTCAGACATACTGTACGACCAGAAATTCTTTCTTTCTTGATTTCTCTTGCCATTGATTAAGTAGGAAGCAGGAAGGAACCACCTTGGCTCTAGCTGTCAGAGAATACATCCATCCTGATTGCCTTGGATTAATGTTCTATCACATAATCCCTTTCAGACTGAAACTGAACTAATGAATTTTCATAAAGCTCTCACAGTGACCAACTTTCTTCAACAAGCTTGCCTATGGCTTTATTTTATTGATGCAATTTATACTGAGTATTATTTTAGCTAACTCAATTTAACCACTGCTGCACAGCGATTTCTAATATCTTTAACAGGCAGATAATCCTAGGAACATTTGCACAAAGACATAAAATCATTTATTTTATCAGTGTGAACGCAGTGTTTCATATGCTTTTAGACTGGATATTAGGAAAAATTCGTTTACCAATAGGGTGACCAGGTATTGGAACAGGCTGCCCAGGGAAGTGGTAGAATCATCGTCCCCGATGTTGTTCAAAACCCATGTAGATGAGGCCCTCTGTGATGATTTAGTGGTGGCCTTAGCAGTCCTGGGGTAATGGTTGTACTTGATGACCTTAAAGGTCTTTTCCAACCTAATTGATTCCATACTTTATCTTCCAGGTTTTGTAGTGGAGAAGGCCTGATTTAACATTTACTCCTCTGATCGACAGATTGGCTATAAGGCTGTCCCTTATTAATTCGCTCAGGAAAAGTGGAGGGAATATACTTGAAACTAAAGACTTATGAGAATACAAATTAAGAAAACAGGTCACTATGTTCCCTGGTTATCATCCATCTGTATCTAAAGAGGACTAAGCAATTGAATAACATTTCCTACATATCACTTTTCAATTAAGCTAAGCCAACTCTTTCGATGCTCCTCCTTAAATAATGAAGGCCAATTTCCATGTGCTGTAAGGGATTTGTTGAGTTACTGCACGAAGTTTGTTTCTTGAAGTTTGATCTCTTGGAGCACATGCATCTATGAAAGCCTGGAAATTACTTCCCTGAAGCAGAATTTGCCCTTCCATTGAGATAAGCAGCACAGCACTGTGCAGATACCAACTCAGCTAGTGTCCGCAGCTCCAGAAAGGTGGAGAAGGTGCATAAGTCTCCTGATACTGCCTTCACTAATCAGGGATACAAAGCTTTTTTCCCCTTCTTTCTGTAACAGGAAGTTTCTTACTGCTTAGTTCACAAGGAAAAATATAGAAACCTGAATTAAAGGCATAATTACCTCTGAAATTAGACATCAGCACAGAAATAGCACTTGATTTTTATAACAGGGCTACTTTATGCCAGTAACTGTATTTGTGTAGCGACTGTCCTGGAATTTATGACCCAGTTTCAAAGACATTCCAGGAGAACCAGATAAAAACCAATCTGTTTCTGGAAACTTCTCAACACACTCGTTTCAAAGTATTTATGATACTGAACATTCTCAGAAGCAGATGTGAAAATCAATGGAGCAATATATTCTGGAGAGAGGAGACGGATGGTTTCACCAGGATGAGCCATTCAAACCTGATACTACCAGGCCCTTTTTGCCAACTTGGATGAGTCTGTCGAAGTGACAGGTAGAGCAGGAGGGAACAAAAGAATCTATCATTTATCTGTCATACAGGATAGTTCTCTTTATTGTAGTCTCCTTGAAAACACAGAGTGCCAATATTTTTGGAGAAGAGGTTATTAATGACATTCTCCTGAAAATTATGATCCATGCGAATTTGTTGGAATAAGTATAACACGAATACCCAACGGTAAATTTCTGAGATCTCGTCAAGTAACAGGTTTATTTCTGACGTTTCCATCTGCTTTGAAAGAAACCAGATTTCCTCAGCTCTGCTACGAAAAAGCAGGTATAATAAGAAAAACTATTCAGAGGAAGCATTAGAAGTAAGTGCTATTTCCTCTTTGCATTTTATCAGATTTTGGAATGAGTATTTCTTGTATAGCAATGATTTCAAGAGTCTATACATCAATTTTGTTATTAGATGTTCCCTGTACAGTCAGGTGGCATACTGCTTTCAACACAGGTCTAGAAGAGAAGAGATCAAATTCTATCTCCAACCTGGCTTCAAAAATACTTCAGAACTATGTTGTCAATTACAACATTAATGATAAATTAAAGAATATGATTTCCAATCATTAGTAAAAAATAAAAATGCCATACAATAGGCACTTTCTTTCTTTTCTTTGAATGGTAGGATTCTAACATCCCAAATTAATTCCTAAATTATTTTTAAAAACGTCCTCAGGAAGCAAGGTACACAAATTGCTTTGATTGTTTAAAAGTAAATTAATTTGTTTGTTTGCTAGCTTCCAGCAGCTCAGTCCAAACCTAATTCCTACAGGTATTTTTACGTAATATTTTCTTTAAAACCCTTCCTGAAGGCTTAAGAGTTTTATTTTGTCCCATACCCTCTAGATTACATGATCAACATAAAACACAAACACGTCTTGTATTTTTAGAACCTATTTACTATGAAATAAACAGCCAGTTCTGAAGAATCGTGGTGGCTAAGTCTGTAAATGACAAGGCAGCATGGTATTTCAGAAGCTGTGATCAATTCTGTGATATAACACAACTCATATTATTTCCACATGTTTATCCATTCATAACAAAGCCTCTTAATTTTAACAAAGACTTTTAATTTTGCTTAGAAGACCTCTTGCTCACTTGCTCCTTAGTTCCAGGAAAGACAGAAAATTAGTTTTCCACAAACCAAAATCAAAATGTAAAAGAAAAAAAGGTAGTTAAATATTATGCAGATTTAAACATAATGTAGATTCCAAAGTACTTGTTTATTCTAATTAATTTTGTATTCTCAACATTTTATGAAAATCTTGGTGTATACATTAGGTGAAATTATATAGCATATATTGGTTAACGACTATTATCAGCACATAAGAGTGTACTTGATAAGCTGGTAAAAAAAAAAATGCATACCATCTGATGAAAATCTCCAATTTCTGCTTTAAAATTAAAATTGGTTAAAATACACTTCAAACAGACTATGCACACACATATATTTCAATGATTAGTTAATCAACACAACCTCACACTTCACCAAATCAAGTCTATTTGAGTAACCTCAGCCACTAGGTTTCCTCTAGTATCCAATAGAGGATGGAGGTTCTCCCAGCCCTCCTTTTATTGCTAATATATCTGAAAAAAATACTTTTCTTATCTTTTATGACATTGGCCAGATTTAGTTCCATCTGTGCCTTAACCTTTCTAACTTTCTCTCTACATAACCTAACAGCACCCCTGTACTTTTCATTACAGACCCTTCTTCCACAGGT
>NW_009912251.1:81454-82020 GCF_000696875.1 Nestor notabilis
TACAGTTTCAGCAATATCTCCCTGTTCAGCCAGGCTGGTCTCTTCCCCTCTGGTTTGATTTTTGGAAAATAGGGACTGCCTGCTCTTGCATCTTAAGGATTTCATTCTTGAAGAGTGTCCAGCCTTCCTGGACCCCTCTGTTTTTCAGTAATGTTTCCCAAGGAATTCTGCCAACCAGCATCCTAAACAGGCCAAAGTCAGCCCTCCAAAAGTCTAAGGTGGAGGTTTTGCTGACCTTCTTCCTGACTTCTCCAAGGATTGAAAATTCTATTATGTCCTGACCTCTTTGCCCAAGACAGTCTCCAACAATCACATCACCCTCCAGTCCTTCTGTTTGCAAACAGGAAATCTATCCAGGCATCTCCCCTAGCCGGCTCACTAGCTAGCTGGGCTAGGAAGTTACCGCCTACACAACATTATTTCAGTTTCAACTTAACTTCAAGAAAGCTTAGAGTATTCTTCAGTAACACATGGGATCAGGGCCAGAGTGCCTAAGTACAGTGTGGGGAGGAGTTTTCTTCTTACATTTTTTTCTGACGTTGTCGTGGTTTAAGCCCAGCCGGCAA